>NC_070592.1:5664051-5700263 GCF_027409825.1 Scomber japonicus | reverse complement strand
GAGGACGACACGTCTTATTCTTCTTCCCTCCTTCTTTCCTTCCTTCCCTCCTTCTCTCTTCCTTCCTTCCTTCCTTCCTCGTCCTTCCTCCATACCTACCTTCCTCCCTCCCTCATTCCCTCTTTCTTTCCTCTGTCCTTCTTCCATCCCTCCTTCCATCCTCCCTCCTTTACTTTCCTCCTTCCTCCCTCCTTTCCTTCCGTCTTTCTTCTTTCCTTTCCTCCCTTCTTCCTTCTTTCCTACCTTCCTTCTTTCCTTCCCTCCTTCTCTCTTGCCTTCCTTCCTTCCTTCCTTCCGTCCTTCCTCCATACCTACCTTCCTCCCTCCCTCATTCCCTCTTTCTTTCCTCTGTCCTTCTTCCATCCCTCCTTCCATCCTCCCTCCTTTACTTTCCTCCCTTCCTCCCTCCTTTCCTTCCTTCTTCCTTTCCTCCCTTCTTCCTCCCGCCTTTCCTACCTTCCTTCTTTCCTTCCCTCCTTCCTCCCTCCTTTCCTTCCGTCTTTCTTCTTTCCTTTCCTCCATCCTTCCTTCTTTCCTACCTTCTTCTTTCCTTCCTCCTTCCTCCCTCCTTTCCTTCATGTATCAGCATCTCATCATTCTAGTCAGGGCAGCACTATTCCTTATGTGTGTTATATAATGCCAAAGGTCAGTAATACACCATTTGACAGGTTTCCATTATAGATGGTTGAATTGATTTTTAAAGACTTGCATCATGTATCAGCATGAGGGAGGAAGAAGGAGGGAAAGGAGGGAGGAAAGAAAGAGAGAAGTAGGGAAGGAAGGAAAGATGGAACGAACAGTCAAAACAGGGTCAATTTGACCGTTGACACTGTTTTGACTGTTCGTTCCCCTTCTTTCCTTCCTTCCCTCCTTCTCTCTTTCCTTCCTTCCTTCCTTCCTTCCGTCCTTCCTCCATACCTACCTTCCTCCCTCCCTCATTCCCTCTTTCTTTCCTCTGTCCTTCTTCCATCCCTCCTTCCGTCCTCCCTCCTTTACTTTCCTCCCTTCCTCCCTCCTTTCCTTCCGTCTTTCTTCTTTCCTTTCCTCCCTTCTTCCTTCTTTCCTACCTTCCTTCTTTCCTTCCCTCCTTCTCTCTTGCCTTCCTTCCTTCCTTCCTTCCGTCCTTCCTCCATACCTACCTTCCTCCCTCCCTCATTCCCTCTTTCTTTCCTCTGTCCTTCTTCCTTCCCTCCTTCCATCCTCCCTCCTTTACTTTCCTCCCTTCCTCCCTCCTTTCCTTCCTTCTTCCTTTCCTCCCTTCTTCCTCCCGCCTTTCCTTTCCTCCCTTCTTCCTTCCCTCCTTCCTCCCTCCTTTCCTTCCGTCTTTCTTCTTTCCTTTCCTCCCTTCTTCCTTCTTTCCTTCCCTCCTTCTCTCTTGCCTTCCTTCCTTCCTTCCTTCCGTCCTTCCTCCATACCTACCTTCCTCCCTCCCTCATTCCCTCTTTCTTTCCTCTGTCCTTCTTCCATCCCTCCTTCCATCCTCCCTCCTTTACTTTCCTCCCTTCCTCCCTCCTTTCCTTCCTTCTTCCTTTCCTCCCTTCTTCCTCCCGCCTTTCCTTTCCTCCCTTCTTCCTTCCCTCCTTCCTCCCTCCTTTCCTTCCGTCTTTCTTCTTTCCTTTCCTCCCTTCTTCCTTCTTTCCTACCTTCCTTCTTTCCTTCCCTCCTTCCTCCCTCCTTTCCTTCATGTATCAGCATCTCATCATTCTAGCCAGGGCAGCACTATTCCTTATGTGTGTTTATATAATGCCAAAGGTCAGTAATACACCATTTGACAGGTTTCCATTATGGATGGTTGAATTGATTTTTAAAGACTTGCATCATGTATCAGCATCTCATAGATAAATAATAGCAGCATATTCAGCCACACACACACACACACACACACACACACAAATTAAAGCCAGTAGAATAAAAAAAAAAAAAAAAGTCTCTTTCATAGCCACACAGTCGGGTTCGGGGGCCATGTGGCATTTATGTCAGTATAAATGAAAAATTGGTTTGACATTTACAACACAATAAATAGCTTTTGGTGCAAGAGTGAACATGAACATGGGAAAGAAACAACAGAGCATCATATATGTTGAAGTTCATATGATGTAAGTGGATCATCGGAGAGGAAACACAGTGGTGAAGCAGCGGAGAAGGTGGTGATATTTCATTCTGCTCTGCTGGACAAAATAAATACATCCTGTAGACAGTGTTGGGTTGGAACTGTAATTTCATTTCACCCCGACCTCCTCCTCCTCTGTAGCTCCGCAGCCTTTTTTTTGGAAGGAAAGGAGGGAGGGAAGAAGGATGGAAGGAGAGGAGGAAGAAGGAAGGAAGGAGAGGAGGAAGGAGGGAGGGAGGAAGGATGGAGGGAGGGAGGAAGGAAGAAAGAAAGAAGGAGGGAGGAAGGAACAGAAGGATGGAAGAAGGAAGGAACGGAAGGAGGAAGGGGAGGAAGGGAGGAAGAAGGAAGGGGAGGAAGAAGGAAGGAAAGGAGGGAGGGAAGAAGGATGGAAGGGAGAAAGGAAGGAAGGAACATAGGAAGGAAGTAGGAAGGGAAGGAAGGGAGGAAGAAGGAAGGAAAGGAGGGAGGGAAGAGGAATGGCAGGGAGGAAGGAAAGGAAGGGAAGAAGGAAGGAAGGAAGGAAGGAGAAGAGGGAGGGAGGAAGGAAGAAGGAGGGAGAGGAGGAAGGTTGGGAGGAAGGAAGGAAAGGAGGAAGAAAGGAGAGGAAGAAGGGAGGAAGGAAGGAACGGAGGGAGGAAGGGAAGGAAGGGAAGGAAGGAAGAAGGAATGAAAGGAGGAAGAAGGAAGGAAGGTAGGAGGGAGGGACGAAAGAAGGAACAGTCAAAACAGAGGGGGTCAATTTCACCCGACCTCCTCCTCTCCTCCTCTATAGCTCTACAACCTTTTTTTGCTCAAAAGCTACTTCTACTCCCGCCCCCACCCCCTCCTCCCCCACCCCTCCTCCCTCCTCTATCTGCCGCACAGTCCAACAGGCTAATAGGATGATAAGCACCATTTGCTTGAGAAGATCTCTGCTTCTACCTAAATCCCTCCTAATTTGCTCATTTTTTCCCCACTTTAGTAACGTCCTTTGTTCGCTCTAGGTGGAGGAGAGATGAAAATGGTATTGCATGATCAATCAACTGTGTACAATTGATCAGTACGTTCAGGCAGAAACCGTCCTGTGTTTTACACTCTGTTCTTTCTCCATCGCTGCATGCATGCTAAATGGATATTTCCTCTTTTTGCTTCTCTCCTTGCAGCTTGCAGTTGTGACCTATGCTCTATTGCAGAGGAGTCAAACTCACTTTTATTAAACAACCCAATTTGATCTCATGTGGGCCGGATCATTAAAAAGATGGAAGGAAGGAAGGAAGGAAATAAGAAGGGAAGGAAGGACAGACAGGCAGATGGAAGGCAGGAAAGAAGGGAGGAAGGAAGGAATGACAGAAGGAAGAAAGGAAGGAAGGACAGAAAGAAGAAAGGGAGGAAGGACAGATGGAAGGAAGGAAGGAAAGGAGGGAGGAAGGAAGAGAGGAAGGACAGATGGAAGGAAGGGAGGAGGGAAGGAAGGACAGAAAGAAGAAAGGGAGGAAGGACAGATGGAAGGAAGGAAGGAAGGAAAGGAGGGAGGAAGGAAGAGAGGAAGGACAGATGGAAGGAAGGGAGGAAGGACAGATGGAAGGAAGAAAGAAAGAAAGGAAAAAGGAAGGAAGGAAGAAAGGAAGGAAGGAAGGAAGAAAGAGGAAAAAACGAAGGACAGAAGGAAGGAAGGAAGGACAGAAAGAAGAAAGGGAGGAAGGACAGATTGAAGGAAGGAAGAAAGGAAAAAAGGGAGGAAGGATAGATGGAAGGAAGGAAGGAAGGAAGGAAGGACAGATGGAAGGAAGGACAGAAGGAAAAAAGGGAGGAAGGACAGATGGAAGGAAGGATGGAAAGTCAGAAGGGAGAAAGGAAAAGAAGACAGGAAGGAAAGTGGGCCGGATTGGACCCCTCTGTGGGCCGCATGTTTGACACCCCTGCTCTATTGTTACAGTCAAACCCGGCTCTGTGTAACATTAGTGAATTATAAGCTTATTATTCTGTGTTTTGGATGAGAGGGGTCTCGGCTATGCTCCTAAAAACCTAAAAGTGATGTCGCTGTCGTCTTCTTCAGCGTGTTCTGCTTGTGTTAAGAGGAGGTATTAAAGTCAACTGCTGCTCAAATCCCTTTGTTTACACTAAAGTGGGGAAGATTTGCTGAGCATGTATGTTTTATTTAGTTTTTTTTTTTAGCAAAGCTTTAAATCAGGGATGAGCTTGACCGACCTGAGGAGGAAGGGGGAGGGGCCTGTGTGTGTGAGCAGTGATTGACAGCTGTCAGACACTCCATTAGACACAATCCTGGCTCTGATTGAGTCTTTTTGTCCGGTCATGGTGGATTCTGGCAATTTGCAGTAGGAGCAGTAGGCGGGGCTAAATGAGCCTGTTTTTTTTGTTGTTGTTTTTTTACAGATGACTAGTTTCATGTAATGTTGTCTTAAATAGTGACAGTCTTAGCAAATATGACAAAAAGTTACTTTTATAAGACTTACCAACTGCAGCTTTAAATATGGTCAAAGTGTCAAATAATGAGGTAAAAGTTGGTGAAAAAGGCCTGTTAGTAGCTCTGGACAGAAAAACTACATCAAAACACCTGCACCTGTTTTTTTTTTTATGTAGGTCCTCACAAAAAGGAATGTGGACTCATCCACAAATGCATGACCTTAGACATGGTGTGAGCAAGTAGAGGAAGGAGGGAGGACGGCCCACTAGGTTATCTGTGGAGGCTGAGGGAGAAACCAGACTGGTGTATTCTGATATTTTACTGCAAAATCGGATATTTTCATTGTAAAAAAACGTACATACTTTGAAGGATTCTCATTATGTTAAATAAAATAATTCAGCAAGCATTAAAGTTGACCTATTATGCTTTTCCTCATTTTCAGTCTCATATATAATGTTACAATGTTGGATGTTCATATTAAACATGGCCAAACTGTCAAATAATGAAGTAAAAGTTGGTGAAAAAGGCTTGTTAGAATCTACTCTGGACATGAAAAAAGCCATGTCAGCTCATGTGGGAGGTTTCAAAACACCCAAAAGCAGAATTTGTGGACTAATCTACAAATTCATGACCTTAGACATGGTGTGAGCGAGTAGAGGAAGGAGGGAGGACGGCCCACTAGGTTATCTGTGGAGGCTGAGGGAGAAACCAGACTGGTGTACTCTGTTTTTATCTGGAAAAAGAACAAAGTCTTAAATACCAAAACTCTCAATTTCCTTTTATAGCTGCTTATAGGAAAGACTGGCTTTTTAGTTCTGTTCATGTTCGTCTTGACATCTGTTGTACCTTTGAGGTCAGAGGTCAGAGGTCAGTGTGTGTCAGCTCCAGATAGGCTGTTAGATCCTTTCAGTCTAACTTCTTATGTTCCTGGTTTCATTCACTACAGGCACAACCAATGGTTTCAGACAAAATCCTGGCTAATTACTAGCTTGATTTGACATAATTTGTAATGTTCATTCATCTAAAAGACCATGAATGATCACTAGTTGGGTGTTTTTTGTATATTCTTAAATGCTTCTTGGCCAAACAGGACTGTAATGCTCTTTGATCACCTAACACGACTCAGAGTGATTTTATTCACCTTGTTTAGTCTGGTTGAATTGGACTTAATTTCCCCCTTTGGTGTGATTCTTTTGGACAGATCAACAGAACAAGGCAGTCATACTTGGTTGCGAGCCCAAACAACCGTACTGAGAAACATTTTAAGAAGTGGTGCTGGTACAGTCCCAATCAAATGTTGTTACACCGCATTACACCTCTATTTTAAAAGGCTTAAGTACAAGGAGGACGAATTTTGCTGCAGTGAATGCTGAAATGTGAATCAAAGCTATTTCCTCCTCTAGCTTCTGTCTTCTCGTGAGTCTTTCTTCTTGGTGTTTGTTTTCAGAGGTTCCTGAACCGACAGCTCCTATTCTCTAACCTGAATCTCCGATCTCTCTGTGCTGATTAGAAAGGATCCACTGTGATTATCTGGTTTGTGAGGTTAATAATTCACATGGTCTCAGTCCAGCTGAGCGGCTCGTAGGGTGAAGCGCAGATTTTATACTGGAATATATAAATGTGGAGAGACGTAGTACCGTAAAAGGACACAATACTGTCAGACTTTATTGAGTCCTGCATACAGTCTTGGTGATAACATAATTAATTAAGACAAGTATTCAACAAGCAAATTCCAAGAATTCATTAAATAATTAAATAAATAAGTAAATGCCAGAGCTGCACTTTAATATACTGGAATACTTTTATTAAATTGACATTCATTCATTCATACATTACAAAATCTAAATCTAAAGCATCTATCTATCTATCTATCTATCTGTCTATCTGTCTATCTGTCTATCTATCTGTCTATCTGTCTGTCTGTCTGTCTGTCTATCTGTCTGTCTGTCTGTCACAAAATGAAAGAAAAAACCCTGAGTACATAAGTCTGATTCCTCTGGACACTCTTTCAACGTCATACATCCTCCTCTAAGTCACCAAGCTGGGGCTGATCAACCCCCCAGATTGTGTCCAATTGGCTAGCTACTTCTTTCTCTATGGCTCTCCTCTTTTGAGCCACAGCCATCTTGAAGCCATTGTTACTGCATCAGTGGTACTGTGGATGGCTCTCCTCTTCCCCTCTCCTTCAATGCCCAAATGTGTGAAGCCTCTGGCTGAAGAATGGGCTGTGAATCCTTTGCATCCAACCTCCACTGGGAGAAACCTCGCTTTCCATCCAGCCTGCAGACAGTGACTGACCAGGCCTGCATGCTTGGACAGCTTCCTTTCAAAGCCTCTTATAAGCAATCTTCCCATGAGACTGTCAGTCCCCAGCAGCACAGCTTGCTTGGTGGATTCTTGGGGACAATATCTGGTCGCCGGTTGGTCGTCAGGGTATGACCAGCTGCGTTCAAGGGTCCACCAACAGCTGCCAGTCCCTTGCAGAGATCAGGATGCCTGCAGATGTTCTTTTGGCTGGTTTTGGCCTCTCTCCAGATCTGAGAAAGGCTTTGCCCATTGAGCTCCTGCACTGATGGCTTCAGCAATGTTCTTCACAGGCGGGGAGTTCTGGTCCTCTGAAATGAGGCCAACCAGGAAGTAACTTAGAACTGCATTCTATCAAAAGGCCACCAGGGAGCGACCGTCTCTATACAAGTCAATGGAGAATTCACCAACTTCTCACTTGATTTCTAACCTCAGTAAACGTTTTCAAAATGTGTTTATGGTCTCAATCGCTAGTTTAAAGCCTTCTTCAATGCAGTATGATGTTCATTTGGGACATTTTGGCCTCCCTGATTTTATATTTGACGATAAAGCAGGGTATGCATTAGGGCGTGGCTACGTCCTGATTGACAGGTTGATTGCCCAATGTCCTCGAGATCCAGCCCTTGCAACCATAGCAACCTCCCCGCTCCACCCATGGCCCCGCCTCATGCCCATATAAGTAGAATCTGTATTCTTTTTTTCCCAGCATGCACCTGAAATTTTCAAGATGGCGCTGCCCAGATTCGAAACTATTGGCTTCCGAGCAGCAGTCCACAAACCAATGGGTGACGTCACGGATGTTACGTCTATTCCTTTTACACAGTCTATGGTTCTTCACAACCTGATCATGCCTCCATTGGTACGATCCCTTTCCATGTGCCTTTGTGCAGTAGCTGAGGATGTACTCCAGAGCTCCTTGTATGAAGCACAGGGTCCACACTGATGACTCTGATTTGCCCCATGCGTGCAGCTTTGAAGGCCTTTTGAAGCACATCATACACTGCATGGATGAGAAATTTGATGCACCATGGCTCAGATTTACAAAAGGTCAACCCAACTCACTTTCCTCTCGACTGAATCCTCCTCCATCTTATACAACCTTTCTGTTACGTCATTCCCATCGACTTACAGGTTTTTCGTGTCGTCCAGTGCTGCTTTCACCTCGTCCTGACCTAGGTGGCACCTTCCCCCCCTCCCGTCTGATGGTGTTCATTTGGGGATTTGGAAAAGATCCTGCCCCAGCTCAGCCTCTTATCAGCTCCAACTAGGAATGGTTTGACTCACGACTCACTTACAGGTCAGAGTTGATGGTCGGCTTCAGCTGAATGGTGTCGGTATCAGGGAGGTCCACATGCCATACAATAAAACTATTAATTTGACTATTTCTGACCTGCAACCTCACCTCTGTTGGGTTCGGGAAATATTACTTCTACAGTACGATTTAAAGACACCAATACGTATTGTTGGTAAGAGATGAGATGCAAACCCTGACCTCTTGCTTCAGAGGTTTTCTGGAACAACAGTGTTGTTTTGTTTCTGAGAGAGAATCATTACTCACCCAGCCAGAGTACAAGAGTTTGCTTGTCGAATGGAAAACAGGTTGTTTTAAGCCTTTGGATAAATAACCGATGCTGTTTTCTAGTTGTGAGGTTTCTTGTTTAAATGTTTGGATTTTTGCAGAGATGAGGAGTTTGAGTGGAGGTCTTACCAAAGTCACTTTAACATCCCGAGTTGGTTTACTAATGGTGCGTCACACATAAGGATATAAAGCAGTCTGCTGTCTCATCTATCTGTTGGTGTGTGTGTGTGTGTGTGTGTGTGTGTGTGTGTGTGTGTGTGTGTGTGTGTGTGTGTGTGTGTGTGTGGGTGTTTGGGTGTGTGTGTGTGTGTGTGTGTGTGTGTGTGTGCTGCGTTGAGAACATAATTTAAATACTCTTCTCTGACAGGACAGTTTTTTTTTGGACTTACACCGCTCTACTAATGAACCAACATTGTCGGCTATTTGTCTCCACACGTCTTTGTTCTTTTAACGGTCCCAGTAGCTCATTAAATACACATCGTAGGGATCATGACGATCATCTTTTTCCTTTTCCTTCATTTAAAAAAAAAAGAAAAAAAAAGTCGTTTCATGCAGCAGAGTGGAGTCGAGTGGTAAACAACTCTGTGCTTCCGTTTTCCAAAAGAAATCACAAACGAGCCAGATCAGTTTGCTGGTTGTCACTCGCACTGCATCAGAGGATATTTGCATAAAGTTGAGCCTTTCCAAACTTTCCCTGTAGTGTAGCCGGGTGCTTTTTGAATCTCTCCAGCTCATTCACTCAGAATAGCAGCCAAATACCAATATGTGTACGGCTCATAACAGTCAGCACTAAAAATCCTCAGACTTAACTATTATTGAGATATTTTGTGCAATGCAAAAATGTTATGCATACAGTATCATTTATGTATGTATGTATGTGTATGTATGTATAGGCATAGGCCGGTATGAGATTCTGGCGGTATGACAACCATAAGAAAAAATATCACTGTTTCACGGTATGGCGGTATTGTGATTCCAGCTCTAAAATGTTCCTAAAAGGAAGAAAAATAAAGACAGACATGTTAATTTAACCTGAATCTGTAATGACAGTGTGAGGGGCCGTGATACTCCACGCTGCAGCTGCACCACCTGAGGGATTTCTGACCAGCACTTCCTGTCTTTGACCAGACAAGAAACAGCTCATACCTCAGAGTTAGGAACGGTATGACAGATTTAATTTAAATTTAGCGGTTTCCGGTATCGTGGCTTTTTCAAATCGCGGTATACCTTGAACACGGTTATCATCCCATGCCTATGTATGTATATGTATGTAGCTATTTTTGATGGAAAAAAAGGAAAAATGTAGCAATGACTTACGTATTGATAACAGTAAATATAGATGTAAATATTGACATTACATATAATATTAGTAAGAAATTGAATGATGTTATGAATTAGTAATTAAATTAGGCGCTAGCAAGCATTGCTTTAAGAAGTAGTAGGGGTGGGATTCAATAAGTGTTGACTTAGTTCATTGTACTTTCTTTTTTTATATGTTGTTTTTTGTTTATTTTTTTTCTTCTTTCACACATTCAAAATAAAATAATCTAATCTGATCTAAAAAAATATATATAACCTCGCCTATAAAACATCACCCTTCTGCTGAAACAAAGTCATCCCCTGCTTCAGTAAATATGACATCATTGCTTCCAGGTGCGTCAGGATCGTATGATGTGTGCACCTGGTTTGACTGGATGCCATTTTGAGATGCTGCTCTATTTTACTGAGACTTTTTTTTTTCTTTCAAAGCTTCGTGTCTGCTTCTGTTTCTTCTGCCTCTCTCTCTCTCTCTCTCTCTCTCTCTCTCTCTCTCTCTCTCTCTCTCTCTCTCTCTCTCTCTCTCTCTCTCTCTCTCTCTCTGTCTCTGTCTCTGTCTCTCTCTCTCTCTCTCTCACTCTCTCTCTCTCTCTCTCTCTCTCTCTCTCGTCTGACAGCAGCGAGAGAGAGACATTGGAATGACAACAGACAGCAGAAAGCAGATCTCTGTCCCCAAATCACCCGTTGCAAAATCATTCTCCTTATTCTTCTTCCTTTGCCTATCTTCCTGACTTCTAACTTTGTGTGTCTCGATCTTTGTACATGTCTGAGTCTTTCTGGGCTTTTATTTCTCAGTCTGCCTTTCAGCCTTTATCTAGGGAAGGATTGTGGATTGTGCTGAGCTTGCATGCCTTCTCTTTTTTTTTTTTTTTTAAGCGATGCCTTGTTTCACATTCATACAGTTGAACATTTTCTTGACATCTCTTGGTTTTGCTGAGCACCCGGTGATGCAGACGGCTCTTCCTCTGTAGGTTTAGAAGTAATTGAGTGTTTTCAGGTGATGATGTAAAACAGCCTTCGGCAGCCATAGTGGAGGTTCTTGTACTGGAGGTAAACAGTGTCAAACACCTGCTTTTGTGAACACATAACATGGTGGTTTCAAGAAGACGTGCTTCGTTTCTGTTATAGTTTTGACTGGAAGCTGATTATTTTACCACTGACATATTTGACAGACTGTATTTCTTAATAATCATCATGTTAACCCATAAACAGCCCTTACCAGTTATGTCATTTGCACCTAAAGTAAGGAAGGAAGGAAGGAAAGAAGGAAGGAAGGGAAGGAGGGAAGAAGGAAGGAAAGGAGGAAGAAAGGGAAGCAAGGGAGGAAGAAGGAAGGAAAGGAAGGAGGGAGGAAGGAAGGAAGGAAGGAAGGAAGGAAGGAAAGGAGGGAAGAAGGAAGGAAAGAAGGGAAGGAAGGGAGGAAGGAGAGAGGGAAGGGAGGAAGGAAGGAAGGAAGAACGAAAGGAAGGACAGATGAAGGAAGGAAGAAAGGACAGAAGGAGGGAACATTTACCCTAACAGCTGAACTTAGATCTGAGGAAGGAAGGAAGGAAGGACAGATGAAGGGAGGAAGGAAGGACGGAAGGAAGGACAGATGAAGGAAGGAAGGACAGAGGAAGGAAGGAAGGACAACACGAAGCTTAAAGAGTCTGTATCTCCTGGTGCACGTTGCCTGTTTAAGGGTTAAAGGAGCCATGTGGAGTTTTCTTGTTCTGACCCAATGCATTGTGGGTTATCGTGTCGTTTACTACAGTGTAAACGGTCTGCTTACTATCTGGTCCTTTAGTGTGTAGTGTGTAGTATAGAAGTATGTAGTATGCGGTTTTGAATACAGCCCATGTTTGAAGGAAGTGACAGAAACTGGAGTTTGGTGGGACTTGAAGAACAGACTATAAAGAAAAAGGAACTATTAGCATTAGTAGTGGAGTTTTTAATTAAATGCATTATATCAGTTATGTAGGCCTATAAGCTATATGTTGTTATATTTGTTTGTATGCATATTGGCTATCATTTTAATCATTCCACCCCCATATGTAAAAAAATAAACCCCCTCGAATTCAGGATTTTTGGGGGCATATATATGGAATCATTTGCTTGTTTTGGAGGTGGAATAAAGAGTTGAAAGGACTTCAGGATTCATTACATGGACTGACACAAGAGTGGATTTACATGCAGAATGAACAGAGAAGTAAACAGGAGACGAGAGGTTGGAGTTGAGATGAAAGGAAGTGGAGAAGACTTCTGAGGAGTTTGTGATATAATAAGACTAAAAATTTCAAAGCAGAAACACTGAAGAGACATACAGGGATGAGAAAAAAGCTAAATAGTGAGCTATAGATGTTTTTCTCTCTATGGCAGGCAGTTCTTAAGTATGGGTTTATGAACTATGGTTTGCTAAAATGGGTTCGGATAGATATTGGTCATTCTGATAGATATTTCCTACCTGACAGTATGTGCTAACCATGGTTTAAGCACAATCTACTCATGGTTTTAGCACAATATAATGAGTAGTAGGTCATTTTGATAGACATTTCCTACCTGACAGTATGTGCTACCCATGGTTTAAGCACAATATAATGGGTAGTAGGTCATTTTGATGGATATTCCCTACCTGATAGTATGTGCTACCCATGGTTTAAGCACAATATAATGAGTAGTAGGTCATTTTGATAGATAATGCCTGCATGGCAGTATGTGCTACCAATGGTTTAAGCACAATATAATGGGTAGTAGGCCATTCTGGGGGTATATATGGAATCATATATACCCCCAGAATATGATTTCCTACCTGACAATATGTGCTACCCATGGTCTTAGCACAATCTACCAATGGTTTTAGCACAATATAATGGGTAGTAGGCCATTTTGATGGATATTGCCTACCTGAAAGTATGTGCTACCCATGGTCTTAGCACAATCTACCAATGGTTTTAGCACAATATAATGGGTAGTAGGCCATTTTGATGGATATTGCCTACCTGAAAGTATGTGCTACCCATGGTCTTAGCACAATCTACCAATGGTTTTAGCACAATATAATGGGTAGTAGGCCATTTTGATGGATATTGCCTACCTGAAAGTATGTGCTACCCATGGTCTTAGCACAATCTACCAATGGTTTTAGCACAATATAATGGGTAGTAGGCCATTTTGATGGATATTGCCTACCTGAAAGTATGTGCTACCCATGGTCTTAGCACAATCTACCAATGGTTTAAGCACAATATAATGGGTAGTAGGCCATTCTGGGGGTATATATGGAATCATATTTGCCCCCAGAATATGATTTCCTACCTGACAATATGTGCTACCCATGGTTTTAGCATAATATAGTGGGTAGTAGGTCATTCTGATGGATATTTCCTGCATGACAGTATGTGCTAACCATGGTTTTAGCACAATCTACCCATGGTTTTAGCACAATATAATGGATAGTAGGTCATTCTGATGGGTATTTAGCTTTGTTTGTTGAAATCAAGGGGAGCAGGTGGCCTGAACTCACCACACTTTTTTTTTTACAGGGAGTCAATAAAGAGTGATCACTGGGAGTTGGCAGGAAATGGGGGCAGATGTTTGGTGAGAAGTTACGACAGCCTTTCTTTCTTTTTTTTTTTAAATGCAGATTTTGCACTGAGAATATTATTGCAGATCAACTATGAGAGGTGTGTGTTGGGATGGGGATGGGGATGGGGAGGGGTCAGGTGGTTTGGGGGGGGTTGTTACTAGACTGGAAAATAAAGTAAGTTGGATTCTTAAGTGAAGCTTATGATTTTAAGTAGGTCAAATGTCTGGATGTTACAGCACACATGTGAAGCATTTCATTTCTGCATCTCTCTCTCAGGAGGAAATAGTGCATTTTAAGGGTCTATTTTCAGTGGTGCATTAATCCACATTTGGTGTTCCCGTGATGATTTCCACCAGAAGGATGACATACATGAAATTGAGTCTCAATGAACAACAATGCCTACATCGGATCAATTCATTGCAGGTTTTAAACTTTTAGGATATTTGTTGCCTGCCTACCTTGTGACAAAGAGCCGTGCAGCAGCATATATGAGTTTCAATACAGCACAAGTAGCCTTATAATGTTGTATCATTATTATTCAGCTTCTTTGCCAAATCATTATGCCCTATCACAGCCTGGCAGCAACTGCACCCAGCCGCAGGAATTAGAGGAAGAAAAAAAAAAAAGAAGAGAGTCTCACAAGTCACACAGGAAAGAAATGGGAGAAATTAAACCGAAGGAGTGAAGGGATAATACGATTACTTTCTAAAGACATTCATACTCCACGAAAGATATATAGTTTATAGCCCACATTTTAAAGCATTGATAGTTTTAGTTGGAGGGAATAAAATTAAAACAAAAAGCAAACCTCTTACCTTGGTAGTGTGAGAGGAGGAGAAGAAATAGACCCAGTTTACCCAACATGACTAAAGTCTACAGCAGAGGTGTCAAACTCATTTTCATTCAAGGGCCACATACAGACCAATTTCATCTCATGTGGGCCGGATCATTAAAAAGATGGAAGGAAAGGAAGAAGAAAGGAAGGGAGGAAGGACAGATGAAAGGATGGAAGAAAGGGAGGAAGGACAGATGGAAGGGATGGAGGAAGGACAGAAGGAAGAAAGGGAGGAAGGACAGATGGAAGAAAAGGAGGAAGGACAGAAGGAAGAAAATGAGGAAGGAAGGGAGGAAGGACAGATGAAAGGAAGAAAGGGAGATTGGACCGATGGAAGGAAGGAAGGAAGGAAGGAAGGAACAAAGAAAGAAGAAAGGAAGGGAGGAAGGACAGATGGAAGGAAAGAAGGAAGGAAGAAAGGGAGGAAGGACAGATGAAAGGATGGAAGAAAGGGAAGAAGGACAGATGGAAGGGATGGAGGAAGGACAGAAGGAAGAAAGGGAGGAAGGACAGAAGGAAGAAAGGGAGGAAGGACAGATGAAAGGAAGGAAGAAAGGGAGGAAGGACAGATGGAAGGGAGGGAGGGAGGAAGGACAGAAGGAAGAAAGGGAGGAAGGACAGAAGGAAGAAAAGGAGGAAGGACAGATGGAAGGAAGAAAGGGAGGAAGGACAGATGAAAGGAAGAAAGGGAGAATGGACAGATGGAAAGAAGGAAGGAAGGAAGGAACAAAGAAAGGATAAAAGGAAGGTAGGAAGGACAGTTGGAAGGAAGGAAGGAACGAAGAAAGGAAAATAGGAAGGTAGGAAGGAAAGATGGAAGGAAGGAAGAAAGGGAGGAAGGACAGATGAAAGGAAGGAAGAAAGGGAGGAAGGACAGATGAAAGGAAGGAAGAAAGGCAGGAAGGACAGATGAAAGGAAGAAAGGGAGGAAGGACAGATGAAAGGAAGAAAGGGAGAATGGACAGATGAAAGGAAGGAAGAAAGGGAGGAAGGACAGATGAAAGGAAGGAAGAAAGGGAGGAAGGACAGATGAAAGGAAGAAAGGGAGGAAGGACAGATGAAAGGAAGAAAGGGAGGAAGGACAGATGGAAGGGAGGGAGGAAGGACAGAAGGAAGAAAGGGAGGAAGGACAGAAGGAAGAAAAGGAGGAAGGACAGATGGAAGGAAGAAAGGGAGGAAGGACAGATGAAAGGAGGAAAGGGAGGAAGGACAGATGAAAGGAAGAAAGGGAGGAAGGACAGATGGAAGGAAGAAAGGGAGGAAGGACAGATGAAAGGAAGAAAGGGAGAATGGACAGATGGAAAGAAGGAAGGAAGGAAGGAACAAAGAAAGGATAAAAGGAAGGGAGGAAGGACAGATGGAAGGAAAGAAGGAAGGAAGAAAGGGAGGAAGGACAGATGAAAGGAAGGAAGAAAGGGAGGAAGGACAGATGGAAGGGAGGGAGGAAGGACAGAAGGAAGAAAGGGAGGAAGGACAGAAGGAAGAAAAGGAGGAAGGACAGATGGAAGGAAGAAAAGGAGGAAGGACAGATGAAAGGAAGAAAAGGAGGAAGGACAGATGGAAGGAAGGAAAGAAGAAAGGAAGGGAGGAAGGACAGATGAAAGGAAGGAAGAAAGGGAGGAAGGACAGATGAAAGGAAGGAAGAAAGGGAGGAAGGACAGATGGAAGGAAGGGAGGAAGGACAGAAGGAAGAAAGGGAGGAAGGACAGAAGGAAGAAAAGGAGGAAGGACAGATGGAAGGAAGAAAGGGAGGAAGGACAGATGGAAAGAAGGAAGGAAGGACAGAAGGAAGAAAGGGAGGAAGGACAGAAGGAAGAAAAGGAGGAAGGACAGATGGAAGGAAGAAAGGGAGAATGGACAGATGGAAAGAAGGAAGGAAGGAAGGAAGGAACAAAGAAAGGATAAAAGGAAGGTAGGAAGGACAGTTGGAAGGAAGGAAGGAACGAACGAAGAAAGGAAAATAGGAAGGTAGGAAGGAAAGATGGAAGGAAGGAAAAGAACACAGGAAGGAAAGTGGGCCGGATTGCACCCCTTGGCTGGCCGGTTCTGGCCCACGGGCCGCATGTTTGACACCCCTGGTCTACAGCCATGCTAGCAGCTCTGTAGAGGCTGTAAATATTAAAAAATGATAACGCCAGCATGTTGATGTTTACCAGGTTCAGTATTTCTTTCTCCACACTCACCATGTTTGGTTTAGCATGCAAACATTTGCTAATTAGCACCAAACACAAAGTACAGCTGGGGTTGATGAGAATGAGTTTGGAGGGTGTTTAGTTATTGACCAAAGTGTTAGACAGAGAGTATATTTGACCAGATTGATGCAAGCAGATGAAAGATGAGGAGATCTGCTGAGGAGCATGAAGGTGTGAACCAAGTTTTACAACAATAAATCCGATAGTTTCATCCAAAGAATTAAAAAAGTCAAGATTCGCCCGCTTGCATAGTCTAAAAATCCCCCTATAAAAAGCATCTATACCAGGGGGTCACTCATTTTCATTCAAGGGCCACATACTGCCCAATTTAATCTCACGTGGGCCGGATCATTAAAAAGAAGGAAGGAAGGAAGGAAGGAAGGACGGACGGACGGAAGGAAAGGAGGGAGGGAGAGAGGAAAGGAGGAAGGAAGGAAAGGAGGAAGGAAGGGAGGAAAGATGGAAGGAAGAAAGGGAGGAAGGACCGATAGAAGGAAGGAAAAGGAGGAGAATGAAGAGAAGACAGGAATGAAAGATGGAAGGAAGGAAGGAAGGAACAAAAAGAAGACATGAAAGAAGGAAGGAAGAAAAAGAATACAGGGAGGAAGGAAGGACGGACGGACGGACGGGAGGGAAGGAGGAAGGAAGGGAGGAACGATGGAAGGAAGAAAGGGAGATGAAGAGAAGACAGGAAGGAAAGATGGAAGGAAGGAAGGAAGGAAGGAACAAAAAGAAGACATGAAAGAAGGAAAGAAGGAAGGAACAAAAAGAAGACATGAAAGAAGGAAGGAAGAAAAAGAATACAGGGAGGAAGGAAGGGAGGAAGGAAGGACGGACGGAAGGAAGGGAGGGAGGGAGGAAAGGAGGAAGGAAGGGAGGAAAGATGGAAGGAAGAAAGGGAGGAAGGACCGATAGAAGGAAGGAAAAGGAGGAGAATGAAGAGAAGACAGGAATGAAAGATGGAAGAAAGGAAGGAAGGAAGGAAGGAACAAAAAGAAGACATGAAAGAAGGAAAGAAGGAAGGAACAAAAAGAAGACATGAAAGAAGGAAAGAAGGAAGGAACAAAAAGAAGACATGAAAGAAGGAAGGAAGAAAAAGAATACAGGGAGGAAGGAAGGGAGGAAGGAAGGACGGACGGAAGGAAGGGAGGGAGGGAGGAAAGGAGGAAGGAAGGGAGGAAAGATGGAAGGAAGGGAGGAAGGAAGGATGGAAGGAAGGGAGGAAGGACAGATAGAAGAAGGAGAAGGAAGAGTAGACAGGAATGAAAGACGGAAGGAAGGAAGGAAGGAAGGAAGGAAGGAAGGAAGGAACAAAAAGAAGACATGAAAGAAGGAAGGAAGAAAAAGAATACAGGGAGGAAGGAAAGGAGGAAGGACGGAAGGAAGGAAGGAAAAGAAGGAGGAGAAAGAAGGAAGGATGGAAGGAAGAAAGGGAGGAAGGACAGATAGAAGGAGGAGAAGGAAGAGTAGACAGGAATGAAAGACGGAAGGAAGGAAGGAAGGAAGGAGGGAAGGAAGGAATGATTAGTCAAATTCTATCTCTTTCTATCATTTTTATGTCTATTTGGCAGCATTTGGGTTTCTTTAGTCAATGTGTGTCTCTTTTTGTCTCTACTATCACACAATATCATGTCCTATTTTACCTCAGACATGAAAATATAACATAGTAATAATGATTGAAATGTTATTTTATATGTAAAGGTAAAATGAGCAGAGCTTTCTGGAGCTGTGGGGTTTATTATATAACCATTAGAGTCATCAGTCTTCACTGCTACATCATAAAAAGAAATCCTCATAACTACTATCTTATTAAAACTATTCACTATTCATTTCACTAAAAGACATCAAATTTGACCCAGAACAGCCTCAATTGAGAAAAAGTAGCACCTATATGAAATATGACATTTTAAATATTTTCATTTTTATGCATTTTGTGCCACTTAAGGAAAAATGATCAAATTTCAGAATAAAAGCACAACATTTAGTGTGTTTTTACAGCTGTTAAATGTCAAAATGGGTCAAATCTGATATAAACAGTATGTAAGGGTTAAAATCCAGTGTGTGAAAACCATGAATGTGTGCACCAAATGTTTCCCAGATCCATCAAATATTGAGATATTTCCATTTGGACCAACCAGACTGAAATAGACCAACACTGTCATCTGTAGAGAAATGCAGCTCGCCTGGCTAAAATCCACCTGTTGCTCATATGTGGCACTAAAACTCGCCAATTCCTCCGTCCAAATGTCCATCAGGGGAGATCCAAACACCGCTGATGAGTGACAATAAAAAAAAAACAGACACCAAAAAATAGAAGAGCAGCAGCAGCACATGGAGAGAAGAGGAGGAGGAGACAGGAAGAGAATACAACAGCTACTGTAACTGGAGAGTGTGTGTGCAAATGTGTGTGTGTGTGTGTGTGTGTGTGTGTGTGTGTTTAGAGGGGGGCTTAATAAGAGGATGAAGGGGATATTAAGCAGCTCTATGCAGAAGCATGCTGAAGAGATCATACAAATTTCATACATTTATTGCTTCTCCCTACTTAATATTCTAAACTCATCTCCATCTTGGTCCACTCTCTGTAATCAGTAAACCTAAAAACCCCAACCATCGCTCCTCTAACATACACACTGGAACCAATTAGCTGCTTGTGATGCTGACCACTCACTTTCAACATTATAATTACACCATATAAACTAACACTAATGACGATATCATGGTTTTATCTCATCTAAATCTATTTTTATATATCTGAAGTCTCATAATTCAGTTACTGTAACACATACGACTGAAATATGAATGTGCTAACGAACTGAGTTTCAAAGTAAGAGCGTGAAACAGTGACGGATATTAGACAGTGTTACATTATTGATGTGTTAACCTTGTTATGAAATTTAATGATGCAGCCAGATCCAGGAGGAGCAACCAGAGCTTTAATCTGGTTAAGGTTAAACCCGCAGGTCGGATCTTTTACATATAAATGAACATTGCTTTCATTCACCGCTCTCGACTAATGAGTTCACACAATGCTGATTAAGCTTATCAACGTATTGCACAGTATACCTGAGGTTTTTTTTAATCTGGTGTTGGGTTTGACATTCAGACACTGGATGGATGAATTATTACTGCTCATGCTCTTCTGTGCTGTGGAGGAGATGTGCACTGCAGACTTCTGTTAGCTGAGCGGCTAACTTCCTGTTAGCTCTCTCCTTACGTGAATGTGGATAAAGTCATTTAATCATGGGCTGTGTTCGAAACCGCATACTACATACTTCTATATTACACACTTCTATACTACACACTAAACAACCAGATAGTAAGCAGATCGTTTACACCAGGGGTGTCAAACATAAGGCCCGTGGACCAGAACCGGCCCGCCGAGGAGTGCAATCCGGCCCACTTTCGTTCCTGTGTTCTTTTCCTTCCTTCCACCTGTCCTTCCTCCCTTCCTTCCTTCTGCCCTTCCTTCCATCTGTCCTTCCTCCCTTCCTTCCTTCTGTCCTTCCTACCTTCCTTTTTTCCTTACTTCGTTCCGTCCTTCCTTCTTTCAGTCCTTCTGTCCTTCCTTCCATCTGTCCTTCCTTCCTTTTGTCTGTCGTTCCTTCCTTCCTTCTTTTCTTCCTGCCTTCTCTTCCTTCCTTCCTTCCTCCCTTCCTTCCTTCCTTCCTTCCATCTTTTTAATGATCCGGCCCACATTAGATCAAATTGGTCTGTATGTGGCCCTTGAATGAAAATCTACACGATAACCCACAATGCATTTGGTTCCTACCCGAGCTGAAATCATCAGGCTGAAGCTGATTTCATTTTAGCTCTAACTCTGTAAATAAACCACTTTATCCACATTTCTAACCTTTTTAGGAAGAAAGTAAAGTAGCCCTTTAGATCCACAATGTGACGCTAATTTGTCCAAATAACATGTTTAAAGTTTTGTTCCTGAGAATTCGGAGCCGCTCAAGTTAGCCGTAGCGAGTAACGCACTTCCTGTCATTTTCACAAAATAAAACACCCATTACCTTTTATTATTAAGAAAACCATAACGATAGAATTGGTGCTTTTATTTTGAAAACGGGAAGCAAACATACCATCGCTGTAGCTAACTTGAAACCACCGAGGTGGTGATCTGTGACGTTTATATTTTGGGGTTTTTTTCAGAAGTTATGTTGCATCTTGGGTAATGTGAGTGTGAGTAGTAGCGTTGCATCTTGGGTAATGTGAGTGTGAGTAGTAGCGTTGCATCTTGGGTAATGTGAGTGTGAGTAGTAGCGTTGCATCTTGGGTAATGTGAGTGTGAGTAGTAGCGTTGCATCTTGGGTAATGTGAGTGTGAGTAGTAGTGTTGCATCTTGGGTAATGTGAGTGTGAGTAGTAGCGTTGCATCTTGGGTAATGTGAGTGTGAGTAACAGCGTTGCATCTTGGGTAATGTGAGTGTGAGTAGTCAGCTCTTGATGCATACTCTGCATTTCTGGAGAATCTAGTAAACCATCCAGGAACTTCTCACATACTCTAAATCACATACTACACAGTTGAAACACACTACATACTTCACATGACGTCAGAGTTAGTACGAGTAGTAGGAAAGTATGCGGTTTAGAACAGACCCAGAGACTTTCCAAATGTTGTCGGACTGAATGCATCAAATTCTTGCAGCATGTGTCGTCATTGTTTTTGTAATTACTGTCACTGCCAGAAGGGGGCGACAAAAAGTCCTGCACTGCAGCTTTAAGATACAGCGACATATCATATTTTATTAGGTCATGATGCTGTAATATTTCAATTTTGAAAACTGCATGAAAAGCAAATTCACTTGTGAGTCCAGGCATGAGATATACGAAGAGGAATACAAAGTTGTTTTTTTCTGAGGAGTTGATGTTAATGAAATATAGCAGTTTGTCCCTGTGGAGTTTCTGACCTCTAGTAGTGTATGGATCGGTTCTTTATAAGTGGGTCCCTGTTTTGTTTGTCTTGAAAAGGCAGAAAAGAAGAAGAAAGCTAGTAGATATGGATTTAACCCTCCTGTTGTCCTCGAGTCAAGGAAGGAAGGGAGGAAGAAGGAAGGAAAGGAGGGAGGGAGGAAGGAAGAAGGAAGGAAAGAAAGTAGGGACGAAGGATGGAAAGGAAGGAGGAAGGAGGGAGGGACAAAGGAAGGAAAGTAAGTAGGGACAAAGGATGGAAAGGAAGGAGGAAGGAAGGAGGAAAGGAAAGAAGGAAGGAGGGAGGAGGAAGGAAAGGAGGGAGGGAGGAAGGGAGGAAGAAGGAAGGAAAGTAAGTAGGGACAAAGGATGGAAAGGAATGAGGAAGGAAGGAGGAAAGGAAAGAAGGAAGGAAAGGAGGGAGGGAGGAAGGGAGGAAGTTAGTATGAGTAGTAGGGAAGTATGAGGTTTCTAACAGACCTCATGGTCAAGCTTTCAAACCCACTTTAGGAGTCCTTGAATTTACTCAACCCCCTTTTAACCGTATCACAACATAACCGTCACTTCTGGGATAACCACAGGTCCCTAAAACCCCGACCCCATCAATCTACCCCATCAATCTACCCCATCAATCTTCATGATGAAATCGTTTTCCCCCGAAAAACTCCAGGAAAATACCAAAGGAGGAGATTCCCGGTGGACGTTGAACCGTTTTGCCTCCTGAAGGATTTGCTCATCTCATGAATTTGCACACACACGAGGCTTCAAACTTTCGGTATCATGAGACTAACTGTATAAATTATGCTATCTGCACACACCCAACACACTTTAGAAGCCGGGCAGACATGCTAAATGTCAGACAACGAAAGAAGGAAGGAGGAAAGGAAAGAAGGAAGGAGGGAGGAAGGGAGGAAGGGAGAAGGAAGGAAGGGAGAAGGAAGAAGGAAGGAGGGAGGAAGGGATGAAGGGAGGAAGGGAGAAGGAAGGAAGGGAGAAGGAAGAAGGAAGGAACGAAAGTAGAGACAAAGGATTGAAAGGAAGGAGGACAGGAAAGAAGGAAGGAGGAAGGGACAAAGGAAGGAAAGGAGGGAGGGACAAAGGAAGGAAAGAAAGTAGAGACAAAGGATTGAAAGGAAGGAGGACAGGAAAGAAGGAAGGAGGGAGGGGCGAAGGAAGGAAAGGAGGGAGGGACAAAGGAAGGAAAGGAGGGAGGGACAAAGGAAGGAAAGGAGGAAGGAAGGAAGGAAGACAGGAGGGAGGGAAGGAAGGAAGGGAGGCAGGGAGGAAAGGAAAGAAGGAACTCCAGGAAAATACCTGAAGGATTTGCTCATCTCATGAATTTGCACACACACGAGGCTTCAAACTTTCGGTATCATGAGACTAACTGTATAAATTATGCTATCTGCACACACCCAACACATTTTAGAAGCCGGGCAGATGTGCTAAATGTCAGACGACGACGGAAGAAGACTTTTTAAGGGGGCTGTCGGAGGTCAGCATGTTTTGCATACAGCTCCGTGTTTATGTCCCCAATGAAATACAGTTTCTCATTTGATTTCAGTAATGGAACATTTTTCATCTGGTGGACATGTTGTATGACCCTGGAACCTGATCGAACTGTTGATCGGTGCATTTTAATGATTTAACAAGAAGGGTAAATTACGCTTCAGGTTTGTCAACCTTTTAGGGGGACAGACACACACACAGTTGCTCCGTGCTTAGAAGAAAAAAAAGTACTTCCTGTCTCATAGAAGTCATCTTTCAAGGTCTTACTAACTCGTGCTAATTTTGAGTAATGGCCTCTGCTGTCATACGTGGTGTAAAATACTCAGTATCAGCGATCGTTCTTCATCTTGAAAATAGTAGTATGACGATCACACAAGCTCAATCTCAGCTGGTGTGGTATTGTCTTTATCAGAGGATGAAGGTTGAAAGCTCTAGAAAGAAACAGGAAGTGGACCTTTACAGGAAGTGGGTTGGTTTTACTAACTCGTGCTAATTTTGAGTAATGGCCTCCGCTGTCATACGTGGTGTAAAATACTCGGCATCAGCGTTCGTTCTTCATCTTGAAAATAGTAATATGACGATCACACAAGCTCAATCTCAGCTGGTGTGGTATTGTCTTCATCAGAGGATGAAGGTTGAAAGCTCTAGAAAGAAAACAGGAAGTGGACCTTTACAGGAAGTGGATTGGTTTGCCAAACTCCGTCTGTCTTCATCTCTTCTTTGTACTTCTTGCCTTATATTTGTGTAAAGCACTTTGTAATAATGTTAAGGAAAGTGCTATATATTGATTTATTTGTGTTATAATATATAATAATTAACTAGTCCAGCATTGGGCGATATGAGCAGAATCAAATATCACAATATTTTTTACCAAACACCTCGATATCAATATTTTGGCATTATTGTAGGGATGACTATTAATGCTTTCACAAAAGATTTACACAATGAGATTTTTGATAAATAATCATAATGACCGCGTGGATAAAGGCCATAGACTGTATAAAAGAAATGGACGTAACATCCATGACGTCACCCATTGGTTTGTGGACTGCTGCTCGGAAGCCAATAGTTTCTAATCTAGGCAGCGCCATCTTGAAAATTTCAGGTGCATGCTGGGAAAAATAAAAACACAGATTCTACTTATATGGGCATGAGGCGGAGCCATGGGCGGAACGAGGGAGGTTGCTATGGTTGCGAGGGCTGGATCTCGAGGACATTGGTCAATCAACCTGTCAATCAGGACGTAGCCACGCCCTAATGCATACCCTGCTTTATCGTCACATATAAAATCAGGGAGGCCAAAATGTCCCAAATGAACATCATACTGCATTGAAGAAGGCTTTAAACTAGCGATTGAGACCATAAACACATTTTGAAAACGTTTACTGAGGTTAGAAATCAAGTGAGAAGTTGGTGAATTCTCCATTGACTTGTATAGAGACGGTCGCCCCCTGGTGGCCTTTTGATAGAATGCAGTTCTAAGTTACTTCCACGTTGGGCTAATTTCAGAATTTGATCGGTTCAGTCTGATCCAATTTCGGAAGAGCTGCAACATTAGATCGTTTTATCTCCATTCAAGTTACCCAGACGGCTAAACAGGAAGTAGACGGCTCGGCCAGCTGAGGTCGCTACTGTGCCCGAAGATGTGGAAGAAAAGTAGAAGAGGAACATTTTAGCAGCTTTCATAGGAATGAACAGGAACCCTCCTCCGATGCTATATCCAGTTACAACTTCCAAAGATTATAATAATATAAAGTATGTCGATGTGCTTACATCTTGTTCCATAGCCTCAATATGGCCCCAAAAAAAATCAATCAATACTGCTTTAAAATTTGAAACCCTCCTTAGAGTGCTTAGTTATAAATGAACAAGTTTAAAAGTCTGTTGCTTCTTCAGGCGATACATCAAACAACTCAACAGCTGCCATCTTAAATACTTAAATCCTAGTTGGAGAATGAAAATACATGACAGCTCTTCTTCTTCTTTTTTTCTTCTTCTTCTTCTTCTTCACCACTGAAGTCCCGCTGAATTCAAAACCCAGTGAAATGAGCTCATAGAAAACAAACACAGAAATCTCTCATGTGAAATAATGTGGCGTCTTCATGTAGAATTCACTTATATCAGCTGATTTTTTTTTTTTTTTTACAGGCTTTTAGGGGTTTTTCTTCACACTGAACAGAAAAAGAAAAAAAAAATGCTTGAGTAGCACTCTCTTCACTCAGCTACTGCACTGATGTACCCTTGAGCAATGCGGTAAACCCTCGGCTGCTTTCTACTCAGACAGAAGACTGTAGAGTAGTGAGCATGCTTTGAGATGAAGGAGCACGTTCACACAGCAGCAGGGCTTCCTCCAGTCAGAAGGAGTCTTATAACACCTGAGTGATCACGGACGGTGTAATTGTGGTTGAATATATTTTAAGAAGGAAGGAAGGAAGGAAGGAAGGAAAGGAGTAAGAAGGAAAAGAGGGAGGAAGGAAGGAAGGAAGGAAAGGAGTAAGAAGGAAAAGAGGAAGGAAGGAAGGAAGGATCGAAGGAAGGAAGGAAGGAAGGAAAGGAGGAAAAGAGGGAGGAAGGAAAGGAGTAAGAAGGAAAAGAGGGAGGAAGGAAAGGAGTAAGGAGGAAAAGAGGAAGGGAGTAAGGAAGGAAAGGAGTAAGAAGGGATGGAAGGAAGGAAAGGAGTAAGAAGGGATGGAAGGAAGGAAAGGAGTAAGAAGGGATGGAAGGAAGGAAAGGAGTAAAGAGGAAAAGAGGAAGGAAGGAAGGAAGGGAAGATGGAAGGAAGGAAGGAAGGAAAGGGGGAAGGAAGGAAAGGAGTAAGAAGGAAAAGAGGAAGGAAGGAAGGAAGGAAGGAAGGAAAGGAGGAAGGAAGGAAGGGAAGATGGAAGGAGAAGGGAGCAAAGAAAGAGGGAAGGAGTAGAAGACTGTAGAGTAGTGAGCATGCTTTGAGATGAAGGAGGCTTCCTCCAGTCAGAAGGAGTCTTATAACACCTGAGTGATCACGGACGGTGTAATTGTGGTTGAATATATTTTAACGCTGTGCTGCTTTTTGACCTAAGGCTGACAAATGCTGCTGATTAAAACCTCCTAAATGCTCATATGTACAGTAGCTGAAACAAATGGATAAATCCTGCATGCATGTTGCCATGGTTATAAGCCTGCAGCACAGCACAGCACACATGCAGCCTCATTTAAGTCTCAATGTCCTTGTGAGTCGAGCATGAGTCAGCAAACGTGCCATTAGTTGAATACTGTAGCATAGCTCTACTAGAAGGAAGGGAGGAAGGAAGGAAGGAAGGAAGGAAGGGAGTAAGGAAGGAAGGAAGGAAGGAAGGAAGGGAGTAAGGAAGGAGGAGGGAAGGAAGGAAGGAAGGAAGGAAGGAAGGAAGGGAGTAAGGAAGGAGGAGGGAAGGAGGGAAGGAAGGAAAGGAGTAAGAAGGAAAAGAGTTAGGAAGGAAGGAAAGGAGTAAGGAGGAAAAGAGGAAGGGAGTAAGGAAAGGAGTAAGGAAGGGAGAAAGGAAGGAAGGAAGGGAGTAAGGGAGGAAGGGAGTAAGGAAGGAGGAGGGAAGGAGGGAAGGAAGGAAAGGAGTAAGAAGGAAAAGAGGGAGGAAGGAAGGAAAGGAGTAAGGAGGAAAAGAGGAAGGGAGTAAGGAAAGGAGTAAGGAGGAAAAGAGGAAGGAAGGAAGGAAGGAAGGAAGGAAAGGAGTAAGAAGGGATGAAAGGAAGGGAGTAAGGAAGGAAGGATGGAAAGGAGTAAGGAGGAAAAGAGGGAGGAAGGAAGTCAGGGAAGATGGAAGGAGGAGGGAGCAAAGAAAGAGGGAAGGAGGGGAAGAACGAAGGGAAAAAGGAAGGAAAGAAAGAAGGAACAGTCAAAACAGACGGGGTCAATTTGACCCGGGGAGGACGACAGGAGGAACATTTCCTCCACTGCTCCAGTGTGTGAAATGCAGAAAGTGAAATTAACAGTAAAGCAGTATAATTAAGCCAAATTAAGCCTAAAGCGAAAGTAGGTCGAATCCTAATGTTTGAAATAAATGCCTTCATTACGCTGCAGAAATGATGAAATGAGAAAAAAAACTATTTTAGCTCTGGAACGTGTACTAGAACCACTACTGGGACCGAAGAGAGGCCCAGATGTGGGACAGAAACTGGAAACACACCCGCGAGCACCGCTGCTGCATAACATTACAGAGCAAACATCAACCGAGTCTAAGAGAAGTCATTTGTCACTTTACTTCAGGGAATGTTAAAGCAGGAGAGGTCTGGGTCTGCTGCAAGGAAGGAAGGAAGGAAGGAAGGAAGGAAGGAAAGGAGCAAGGAGGGATGGAAGGAAGGAAGGAAGGAAGGAAGGAAGGAAAGGAGAAAGGAAGGTAGGAAGGAAGGAATGAAGGAAGGAAGGAAGGAAGGAAAGGAGTAAGAAGGGATGGAAGGAAGGAAAGGAGTAAGAAGGAAAGGAGGAAGGAAAGGAGTAAGAAGGGAAGGAAGGAAGGAAGGAAGGAAGTAATTTGTCACTTTACATGAGGGAATGTTAAAGTAGGGAGGGGTCTGGGTCTGCTGCAAGGAAAGAAGGAGGGAAAGGAGTAAGAAGGGATGGAAGGAAGGAAGGAAGGAAAGGAGCAAGGAGGGATGGAAGGAAAGGAAAGGAGTAAGAAGGAAAAGAGGAAGGAAGGAAAGGAGGAAGGAAGGAAGGAAAGGAGTAAAGAGGAAAAGAGGAAGGAAGGAAGGAATTTGTCACTTTACTTGAGGGAATGTTAAAGTAGGGAGGGGTCTGGGTCTGCTGCTGCAAGGAAGGAAGGAAGGAAGGAAGGAAAGGAGTAAGACGGGAAGAAAGGAAGGAAGGAAGGAATTTGTCACTTTACTTGAGGGAATGTTAAGGTAGGGAGGGGTCTGGGTCTGCTGCTGCAAGGAAGGAAGGAAGGAAGGAAGGAAGGAAGGAAGGAAGGAAGGAAGGAAGTAATTTGTCACTTGAGGGAATGTTAAAGTAGGGAGGGGTCTGGGTCTGCTGCAAGGAAGGAAGGAGGGAAAGGAGTAAGAAGGGATGGAAGTAGGGCTGAACGATTTTAGGAAAAGATCTAATTGCGATTTTTCTGGCAGATATTGCGATTTCGATTTGATTCACGATTTCCTTCAAATCAAGCTTCAGTGCAATATTCACAATGTACAGTAACATTAAAACATTAAATGCTATTACTCCAATGCAAGGATAAAAACTAAAGACCAATGGCAGTTATTACAAATGAAGAACTAAAAGAGTACTTAAAAAAAGTATGGCAAAAAATCCTTAATTGTATTAATTAAAAAAAAAAAAAAGAAGTTAAATAGAATATAACACAATTCCAAAAAAACTAAACAATGTTAAATAAGTAATAAGAAAAACTAAATTCAACAACTCTTTACTTTATTCAACCCTATTGTATATTAAGAAACCTGGACTATCTTTTTAAGTGAATTTGACAAGTAGGCTAATGGTAATAAAATAAAACTCAAATATCTTTTTTTAAACAAAGGCTGACACCACACGTCAGGGTGAAGTGCAGAACAAATAAAATCCCAAAAACACTTAAATCAACAATAATACTCGCTTCCCTGACATCTTTACATCACTCAGCATTTACACTCTGCGTACAGCTGTGGGATGGCAACCTGGTTGAAGTAGGTGCGGGAGGGAATCATATATCTTCTGTCCAGCGTGCGGAGGAGGTTTTTAAATCTCTCGGTGTCTCCGCTGCTCTTATCATACGGAGTTACACGGGCAGAACATGTTGTAATTGTAGTCTGTTTGCTACAGTGGGCCTGAGTATCATTTTCACCGGACTTTTCACCGGACTTTTCACCGGACTTTTCACCGGACTTTTCACCGGACTTTTCACCGGACTTTTTCGTCATGCAAATGCTTGTGTTGATTTTTCAAGTGCTGGTACAAATTGGTTGTATTTCCGCTGGATGTTGCAACTTTAGCGCGACAGGTTTTGCACAGTACCTGTTTCAGGTGCACGTCTGCAGCCTCAAACCCGAAACACTCCCAAATGACCGACGTGCTGGTTTTCTTGGGGGTTATATCCCCTAACTCCACTTCAGGTCCAGCTGAAGCTATTTCTGAATAATTATAATTAAGGAGCCGGTTAATACTGATTGGTTAGCGTGACCTAGCATGCCGCTTCTGATTGGTGAGCTTGGCAGGATGGTAGGGAGACGGCATGTATGTATAAAATAGTTGACACAACAGATCCTGGGTCAGTCAGGAGCGCTGCAAAAACCGCAGCTTTGACGATCACATGATCGCGCTGTCTGAAATCGCAATTTCGATCAGAAAACGATAAATCGTTCAGCCCTAGATGGAAGGAAGGAAGGAAGGAAAGGAGCAAGGAGGGATGGAAGGAAGGGAGTAAGGAAGGAAGGAATGAAGGAAGGAAAGGAGTAAGAAGGGATGGAAGGAAAGGAAAGGAGTAAGAAGGAAAAGAGGAAGGAAGGAAAGGAGGAAGGAAGGAAGGAAAGGAGTAAAGAGGAAAAGAGGAAGGAAGGAAGGAATTTGTCACTTTACTTGAGGGAATGTTAAAGTAGGGAGGGGTCTGGGTCTGCTGCAAGGAAGGAAGGAAGGAAGGAAGGAAAGGAGTAAGAAGGGAAGGAAGGAAGGAAGGAAGGAAGGAAGTCATTTGTCACTTGAGGGAATGTTAAAGTAGGGAGGGGTCTGGGTCTGCTGCTGCAAGGAAGGAAGGAAGGAAGGAAGGAAAGAAGTAAGAAGGGAAGGAAGGAAGGAAAGTAGTAAGAAGGGAAGGAAGGAAGGAAGGAAGGAAAGGAGTAAGAAGGGAAGGAAGGAAGGAAGGAAGTCATTTGTCACTTTACTAGAGGGAATGTTAAAGTAGGGAGGGATCTGGGTCTGCTGCTGGAAGGACACCAGCCAAACAAATTACTCTGTCTCTGGCAATCAAGTAAATGTCGTCTTTCAGAGAGACCTTGCAGCTGGACGCCGACGTTTGATGCTGACTGGGATGAGTCGATGCTGATGTCCGCCCTCCCCCCTCCTCTCCCCTCCCCCCTCCCTCAGCTCGTTGTCTCCTGTCTCGTCTCTAGAAGTAGTAGCATGAATATCTGTCCTGGCAGGTAGTTTACACCTTGTTGATTTATCACTCATCATATCTGAGAATAAGGAGAAAATACTTTAAAGTCAAAAAGTTATCAGCTTGATTCTTTGACAAAACTCTGATTTGACTTCTCGTCCATGTTGTCTTTTCCCTGAATCAAGTTTATTCTTGACTAGGGCTTGGCAGTAAATTGATATCATATCGATATTGTGATATTTTACAATACTGAAATGAGGCCAACGTGGAAGTAACTTAGAGCTGCATTCTATCAAAAGGCCACCAGGGGGCGACCGTCTCTATACAAGTCAATGGAGAATTCACCAACTTCTCACTTGATTTCTAACCTCAGTAAACGTTTTCAAAATGTGTTTATGGTCTCAATCGCTAGTTTAAAGCCTTCTTCAATGCAGTATGATGTTCATTTGGGACATTTTGGCCTCCCTGATTTTATATTTGACGATAAAGCAGGGTATGCATTAGGGCGTGGCTACGTCCTGATTGACAGGTTGATTGACCAATGTCCTTGAGATCCAGCCCTCGCAACCATAGCAACCTCCCCGCTCCGCCCACGGCTCCGCCTCATGCCCATATAAGTAGAATCTGTGTTTTTATTTTTCCCAGCATGCACCTGAAATTTTCAAGATGGCGCTGCCTAGATTCGAAACTATTGGCTTCCGAGCAGCAGTCCACAAACCAATGGGTGACGTCACGGATGTTACGTCCATTTCTTTTATACAGTCTATGATCGTAAGCTCAGAAAAATGTATCTGCTGATCGGTAAAAATCTTTTTGATGATGTAATTACAAAGTTCGGCCCAGTATGTCATTGGTTTTAGAGCCCGGTGCTCTTTGTGGGGGTTTGGTCCATATCCAGCATGGAGACACATTAGCATTCAGTTGAAGTTGTGTTTCTGATGAGCCAACTTTTTAAAGAAATCTAATATTAATTCCTCTTTTAGCTCCGGCCTGTAGCTTTACTCTTTACTGTCTCCTGCTGCTAAAAACTTTTTTTTAACAAATGTTTCAAGGTTGAAGAGATAAAGAGATTCATTTCAATTTAATGCAAAATTAAATTAATTAAAATTATGATAAAACCTAAGTTTGGGGGAGGCAAGGAAGATCTCGAAAGTAAAATTTATGCGCAGATAATTTTAATGAAGGAGAGAGCAACATTTTAAAAGAAAATTGCTTAAAATAGAAATTAAAATTATCAAAATTTAACCCTCCTGTTGTCCTCAAGTCAAGGAAGGACAGGAGGAAGGAAGGAAAGGAGGAAGGAAGGAAATAAGTAAGGAGGAAAAGAGGAAGGAAGGAAGGAAAGGAGGGAGGGAGGGAGGGAGGGAGGGAGGAAGGAAGGAAGGAAGGAAGGAAGGAAGGAAGGAAGGAAGGAAGGAAGGAAGGAAGGAAAGGAAAGGTGTAAGGACGAAAAGAGGAAGGAATTTAGGAGAGGAGGAAGGGAGGAAGGAAGGAAAGGAGGGAGAGAGGAAGGAAGGAAAGGAGGAAGGAAGGAAGGATGGGAGGAGGAGGGAGCAAAGAAAGAGGGGAGGAGGGAAGAAGGAAGGAAAGGATGAACAGTCAAAAGAGACAGGGTCAATTTGACCCGGGAGGACGACAGGAGGGTTTTAAAACCATCCACTAAAAAAAAGCTGATGCTAATGGCTCATTGATTAAAGTGTAATCTGATAAAAACATGATCCATCACACAGGTGCAGGTAATTAGTTTGTTAAGTGCAGTTTTAATGAAGTTACCAATACATGCTAATACATGAGCAGGATACTACAATTAAAACATGACCACAGAAACAAGGGAAAGCAATCGACACACAAACATTATAAAACAGAACTAATAATATCTGCAGCTCAGCATCTGATTACCTGCATGAGATGCTCCGAGCTTTAGGACAGGAGGAAGGAGGGAAGGAAGGAAGGAAAGAAGAAAGGAAAAAGGAAGGACAGAATGAGGAAGGAAGGACGGAATGAGGAAGGAAGGAAAGGAGTAAGGAGGGAGGAAAGAAGGAATGATGAAGGAAGGAAGGACAGAATGAGGAAGGAAGGAAGGAAGGAAAGGAGTAAGGAGGGAGGGAGGAAAAGAGGAAAGAAGTAAGGAGAGAAGGAAGGAAAGGAGGAAGGAAGGAAGGAAGTATGGAAGGAGGAGGGCGCAAAGAAAGAGGAAAGGAAGGAAAGAAGGAACAGTCAAAACAGACGGAGTCAATTTGACCTGTTTGGTGTTTGGTGCAGGGCTGCTAGTCTATAATCAAATACTGTCCATTTGTCAAGCCTCTCAGTATCCGATTACCGATGCATGAGACGCTCCGAGCTTTAGGACAGAAGGAAGGAAGGAAGGAAGGACGAAATGAGGAAAGATGTAGGGAGAGAAAGAAGGAAGGAAAGAAGGAAGGAAGAAAGGAAGGAAGGACAGACAGGAGGAAGGGAGGGAGGGAGGAAGGAAGGACAGGAGGAATGACGGACAGGAAGAAGGGAGGGAGGAAGGAAGGAAGGAAGAGAGGGAGGGAGGAAGGAAGGAAGGAAGGACAAGAGGAAGGGAGGGAGGAAGGAAGGAAGGAAGGAAGGACAGGAGGAATGACGGACAGGAAGAAGGGAGGGAGGAAGGAAGGAAGGAAGGAAGGGAGGGAAGGAAGGAAAGACGGAAGAGAGGGAGGGAGGGAGGGAGGAAGGAAGGAAGGACGGACGGACGGACGGAATGAGGAAGGGAGGAAGGAAGGACAGGAAGAAGGGAGGGAGGGAGGAAGGAAGGAAGGAAGGACAGGAGGAAGGAAGGAAGGAAGGAGGGAGGGAAGGAAAGGAGTAAGGAGGGAGGAAAGAAGGAATGAGGAAGGAAGGAAGGACAGATTGAGGAAGGAAGGAAGGAAGGAAAGGAGTAAGGAGGGAGAGAGGAAAAGAGGAAAGAAGTAAGGAGAGAAGGAAGGAAAGGAGGAAGGAAGGAAGGAAAGGAGTAAGGAGGGAGGAAAGAAGGAATGAGGAAGGAAGGAAGGACAGAATGAGGAAGGAAGGAAGGAAGGAAAGGAGTAAGGAGGGAGAGAGGAAAAGAGGAAAGAAGTAAGGAGAGAAGGAAGGAAAGGAGGAAGGAAGGAAGGAAGTATGGAAGGAGGAGGGCGCAAAGAAAGAGGAAAGGAAGGAAAGAAGGAACAGTCAAAACAGACGGAGTCAATTTGACCTGCTTGGTGTTTGGTGCAGGGCTGCTAGTCTATAATCAAATACTGTCCATTTGTCAAGCCTCTCAATATCCGATTACCGATTACCTCCGAGCTTTAGGACAGAAGGAAGGAAGGAAGGACGAAATGAGGAAGGATGTAGGGAGAGAAAGAAGGAAGGAAGGAAGAAAGGAAAGAAGGAAGGACAGACAGGAGGAAGGGAGGGAGGGAGGGAGGAAAGACGGAAGGAAGGACAGGAGGAATGACGGACAGGAAGAAGGGAGGGAGGAAGGAAGGAAGGAAGGAAGGACAAGAGGAAGGGAGGGAGGAAAGGAGGAAGGAAGGAAGGAAGGAAGGAAGGGAGGAAGGATGCAAGGAAGGAAGGGAGGGAAGGAAGGACGGAAGAGAGGGAGGGAGGAAAGGAGGCAAGGAAGGAAGGACGGAAGAGAGGTAGGGAGGCAAGGAAGGCAGGAAGGACAGGAGGAATGACGGACAGGAAGAAGGGAGGGAGGGAGGAAGGAAGGAAGGAAGGACAAGAGGAAGGGAGGGAGGAAAGGAGGCAAGGAAGGAAGGACGGAAGAGAGGGAGGGAGGCAAGGAAGGCAGGAAGGACAGGAGGAATGACGGACAGGAAGAAGGGAGGGAGGAAGGAAGGACAAGAGGAAGGGAGGGAGGAAAGGAAGCAAGGAAGGAAGGGAGGGAAGGAAGGAAGGAAGGAAGAGAGGGAGGGAGGGAGGGAGGGAGGGAAGGAAGGAAGGACGGAAGAGAGGGAGGGAGGGAGGAAGGAAGGAAGGACGGACGGAAGAGAGGGAGGGAGGGAGGGAGGAAGGAAGGAAGGACGGACGGACGGAATGAGGAAGGGAGGAAGGAAGGACAGGAAGAAGGGAGGGAGGGAGGAAGGAAGGAAGGAGGAAGGGAAGGAAGGAAGGACAGGAGGAAGGGAGGAAGGAAGGAAGGGAGGCTTTTAGGTATATAACAGGAATCATTCACCAACACTGAATCTAACAGATAATAACCAGCTGCTGCTTCTTTTTAAATTGCTCCTATCTGTTTTTTTTATTTTATTTTATTTTATTTTATTTTTTCCAGGCATGAATTTGGGGTCTCTTATTTTTATTTTCTCTTCATGCCGAGAGGCAGCATAGATTTGGTTAGCATTTTTCTTTATGGGCACAATAAAGTAAAACAGTTATGATGAATATGACCTCGCTCACTTCGGCTTTATGTTCATAGCTTCTCTATTTTCTATATTTTGGGGTAATTTTGTGTATTCTGCCGTTTCTAAAAGTACATTTCATCTCCTCACACTCTCATATTGGATATAAATGATTCCTTTAGGCTTCTTCCTCTTTATCTGAGTTCATACATGAATAAAAACCTAAATCATGATGATGATGTACTACAGGAAGCTTTGTAATATGTTGCTTCTTCTTCCTGTAATAATGTACAGAGCTGGTTGCTATGGTGATTTAACCCTCCTGTCGTCCTCCCAGGTCAAATTGACCCCATCTGTTTTGACTGTTCCTTCTTTCATTCCTTCCTTCCTTCCTTCGTCCCTCTTTCTTTAATTTTTCCTTCCTTCTTCCCGTCCTGCCCTCTTTCTTTGCTCCCTCCTCCTTCCATACTTCCTTCCTTCCTTCCTCATTCCGTCCTTCCTTCCTCTCTTCCTCCTGTCCTTCCTTCTGTCCTTCCTCCCTCATTCCTTCTGTCCTTCCTTCCTTCCTTCCTCCCTCCCTCCTTCCTTCTTCCTTCCTTCCTTTATCCTTCCTTCCTCCTTTCCTTCCTTCTTTCCTCTTTTCCTCCTCCCTCCTTACTCCTTTCCTTCCTTCCCTCCTTCCTTCCTGTCCCTCCCCTCTCCTTCCTTCCTTCCTTCCTCAATCCGTCCTTCCTTCCGTCCTCCCTCCCTTACTTCCTCATTCTTCCTTCCTTCCATCCTTCCTCCCTCCCTCCCTCCCTCCTTCCTTCCTTCCTCCTGTCCTTCTGTCCTTCCTCCCTTCCTCCCTCCCTCCCTCCTTCCTTCCTCATTCCTTCCTTCCTTCCTTCCTTCCCTCCATCCTTCCTTCCTTCCTTCCTTCCATCCTTCCTTCCTTCTTTCCCCCTTCCTCCCTCCTGTCCTGCCTTACTCCTGTCCTCCTGTCCTTCCTCCCTCCCTCCCTCCTTCCTTCCTAATTCCTTCCTTCCTTCCTTCCTTCCTTCCTTCCTTCCTTCCTTCCTTCCTTCCTTCCTTGACCTGAGGACAACAGGAGGGTTAAGTCAGTGTAAATAGTATTTTTGGTAAATGTGAAAAAATTTAACCTGAGTGCTTTCATCTTCGCCCCTTGATTTTAATCTCAATGATACTTTTACCTGCATAACTAAAACATATAGTTTGAACTCTGCAGGTCTTTTAACATTAACTAAAATAAATAAATGCCGAGCAGGAAAAAGCATTCCCTTGAATCCTGCTGCTGCTGCTGCTGCTGTTTGGCACCTTGTGCTCGTAACAAAGTGTGCAGATGAGGTTTCAAATCCAAACCTTTGTTCTGTTATTTTGCTAATTGCCTCGGCTCCCGCTCCCCGCTCGAGTCCCCACCAGTGTTTTGTCTCTTTGTGAACGTCAGGCACGAATCCTCATCCCCAGATTCAGTGTGGTTTCCTAATTAGTGGAACGTTTGCAACAAATCAATGAATGGCCGTATTGCGGAGGAAAGCCACTCTGTCCTCAGCGGGACGTTCGGAGAGAGAGGGAATTAAACAACTGTTATTGAAAATGATTGGACCAGTATTAGTACAAAAGACAATTTGCACTTTGTGTCCCCGCTGCTTACTCCACACTCCACTCCAATAATATACATGAGGGGGCAAAATATTAGAAACACCATTCACCCCAGTACGCCACCATCACTGAGTACAGGAAGGAAGGGAGGAAGAAGGAAGGAAAGGAGGGAGGAAGGAAGGAAAGGAGGGAGGAAGAGGGAAGGAGAGTAGGGAGGAAGGAAGGAAGGAAAGGAGGGACGAAGGAAGGAAGGAAAGGGAGGAAAAGAGGGAAGGAGGAAGGAGGAAGGAAAGGAGGGACGAAGGAAGGAGGAAAGGGAGGAAAGGAGGAGGAAAGAAGGAAGGAAAAGGGAAGAAGGAAGGAGGAAGGAAAGGAGGGAAGAAGGGAAGAAGAAGGAGGGAGGAAGGAAGAGGAAAGGAGGGTGGGAGGAAGGAGGAAAGGGAGGAGGGAAGAAGGAAGGAAGGAAGGAGGAAGGAAAGGAGGAAGAAGGAAGGAAAAAGGG
>NC_070592.1:5635001-5663551 GCF_027409825.1 Scomber japonicus | reverse complement strand
TGTGGATTTTATTATAAATATTTGTGGTTGACTGTCTTTCTCAGTTATGTTTTCATATATATATAGGAAGGGAGGAAAGGAGGAAGGAAGGGAGGAAAGAGAGAAGGAGGGAGGGGGGAAGGAAAGAAGGAAGGAAGGAGGGAGGGTGAAAGGAAAAGAGGAAGGGAGGAAGGAAGGACAGAGGAAAGGAGGAAGGAAGGGAGGAAAGAGAGAGGAAGGAAAGAAAGAGAGAAGGAGGGAGGGAGGAAGGATGGAGTAAAGAAGGAAGGAAGGAAGGAAGGAAGGAAGGTAGGAGGGAGGGAGGAAAGAAGGAAGGAAGGAGGGAGGGTGAAAGGAAAAGAGGAAGGAAGGAAAGAAGGACAGAGGAAAGGAGGAAGGAAGGGAGGAAAGAGAGTAGGAAAGAAAGAGAAGGAGGGAGGGAGGAAGGACGGAGTAAAGAAGGAAGGGAGGAAGGTAGGGGGAGAGAGAAGGATGAAGGACAGAGTACAGAAGGAAGGAAGGTAAGAGGGAGGGAGGGAGGAAGGATGGAGTAAAGAAGGAAGGAAGGAAGGTAGGAGGGAGGAAAGAAAAAGAAGGAGGGAGGTAGGAAGGAAGAAAGGAAGGGAGGAAAGAGAGGGGAAGTAAAGAAAGAGAGAAGGAGGGAGGGAGGAAGGACAGACAGAAGGAAGGAAGGAAGGGAGGAAAGAAGGAACAGTCAAAACAGACGGGGTTTCATATATTTGCTTTCTAGTTTAAAATATTACTACATGTACTTCATATATATAGATATGTTTTAAATATACTTATCATGGATGATGGTGGAAATTATTATAAGTATCTAATTGCTTTGTGCCTGATTGCTGCTGGTGCCTATAATGGTGATGTGACCATGCTGACCGAAGTCCCCTAACATTAAGGAAGTTGTAATTTTAACTCATTAAAAAAGTTCAATTAACTAATTAGTTACAAATGACTAACTTCAACTATTTTTGAAGGCACAGACAAGTTATGTCGTCCTACTGATCCGAGAAAGCTTCTGAAATGCTTAACCCTCCTGTTGTCCTCGAGTCAAGGAAAGGAAGGGAGGAAGAAGGAAGGAAAGGAGAGAAGGAAGGAAGGAAAGAAAGGAGAGAAGGGAGGAAGGGAAGAAGGGAGAAAGGAGAGGAGGAAGAAGGAAGGGAAGGAGGGAGGGAGGAGAGAAGGAAGGAAGGAAAGGAGGGAGGATAGAAGAGAGGGAGGAAGGAAAGGAAGGAGGAAGAAAGGAAGGAAGAAGGAAGGAAGGGAGGGAGGAAGGACAGACGGAAGGAAGGAAGGAAGGAGGGAGGGAGGGAGGAGAGAAGGAAGAAAGGAAGGAGGAAAGAAGAGAGGGAGGAAGGAAGGAAGGAAGGAAGGAAGGACAGACGGAAGGAAGGAAGGAAGGAAGGAGGGAGGGAGGAGAGAAGGAAGAAAGGAAGGAGGAAAGAAGAGAGGGAGGAAGGAAGGACAGAGGAAAGAAGGTAGGGGGGAGGAAAGAGAGAGAAGGAGGGAGGAAGGAAGGAAGGAAGGAAAGAAGGGAGGAATGAATGAAAGGAGGGAGGAAGGGAGGGAGGAAGGAAAGGAAGGGGTGAAGGTAGGGGGAGGAAAGAGAGTGAAGGAGGGAGGAAGGACAGACAAAAGGCAGGAAGGAAGGAAGGGAGGAAAGAAGGAACAGTCAAAACAAACGGGGTCAATTTGACGACAGGAAAGTTAAACAAATGATTAATTTTGTCATTTAATTTGGAGAAATAAAAAAAACAAACAAATCAACATCTCTTCAGCCTGTTTGCAGTTTGAATCATCGCAATAATTCCCTCTAATTGAGTGTTGTAGAGCTCGTGGTCGAATCAAGAACAATTTACTTCTTTAGACAAGATCGTCGATTTATTTGTGTAAACAGATTAAAATGACTTCACTGTCTAGACAATCACTCGCACTTGTTGGAAGAAAATAAGACCTTTAAGGCTCAATAAGCATCAAAAAAACTCTCGATTTTGCTATTTTACCCTCCGACTTGATTATGAGAATTGAGCGAAGCAGATGATGGATGGTGACGTATCATCGTTGTCGCGGGTGATGGATTATAGCTGTATTTACCAACAGGGCACAGCTGCAGAATATGTGGCTGTTCATTTTAAAGTGCTGCTGAGGATGTTTGAGGCTATTACAGTTAGATGAGTTTGAGGCTATCACAGTTAGATGAGTTTGAGGCTATTACAGTTAGATGAGTTTGAGGCTATTACAGTTAGATGAGTTTGAGGCTATTACAGTTAGATGAGTTTGAGGCTATTACAGTTAGATGAGTTTGAGGCTATTACAGTTAGATGAGTTTGAGGCTATTACAGTTAGATGAGTTTGAGGCTATTACAGTTAGATGAGTTTGAGGCTATCACAGTTAGATGATGAGTTTGAGGCTATCACAGTTAGATGAGTTTGAGGCTATCACAGCTGGATGAGTTTGAGGATATCACAGTTAGATGAGTTTGAGGCTATATCACAGTTAGATGAGTTTGAGGCTATCACAGTTAAGTTAGATGACAGTCAGATGAGTTTGAGGCTATCACAGTTAGATGAGTTTGAGGCTATCACAGTTAGATGAGTTTGAGGCTATATCAGTTAGATGAGGACAAACACAACATCCTTCAGGTCGGCCATACTTCCATTACAGTAGTGTTGGACAGATGTTGTTATGTGCATGGAGTCACGTCCAGAAGCAAACACTAAACACATTGTGAATTTACGCCTTGATTATCCCCCCCCCTCACACACAGAAGACACACACCCACATGCACACACACAGTATATAATCCCCTTTGGCACCTTTTGTCACCTTTACCATCTGGTTCAGCTGTGAAGGCAAGCCAGCCGTCTGCCAACATGGCGGCTGGACAATATTCAAGGATGTGGTCGGTGGTTTTGCTTCTGCAGCCTCCAGGGACACGTGAGGCTCTAACCCCCCCCCCAGTTGTGACAGGAAATGAATCCAGCTCCACAGCTGCTCACAAAACACCAGTGTAGTGTTTATTATTTTATGTTGTCAGTATTTAGGAATGAGTGTGTTCATAAGTGATGTTTTAGTGGCTTAAAAAGTAAACATTTACCCCCCTGTTGTCGTTGAATCAAAGAAGGAAAGGAGGAAGAAGGAAGGAAAGGAGGGTAGGAGGGAGGAAGTAAGAAGGAAGGAAAGGAGGAAGAAGGAAGGAAAGGAGGGTAGGAGGGAGGGAGGAAAGAAGGAAGGAAGGAAGGTAGGAGGGAGAAAGGAAAAGAGAAAGGAAGGAAGGAAAGAGAGAGGAAGGAAAGAAAGAGAGGAGGAGGGAGGGAGGAAGGAAAGGAGGAAGAAGGAACAAGAGAAGGAGAGGGAGGAAGGAAGGAAGGAAGGAAGGAGGGGAAGGAGGGAAGGAAAGAAGGAAGGGAGGAAAGAGAGAGGAAGGAAGGAATGAAAGAAGGAAAGAAGGAAGGACAGAAGGAAGGAAGGAAGGAAGGAAGGAAGGAAAGAAGGAACAGTCAAAACAGACGGGGTCAATTTGACCCGAGAGGACAACACAAAGCTTCATGTGTATTTCCTCTTTAGAAAAGTGAGTTTCACATCACGGTCACACTACTTCCCACCTTCCACTAGAAAAGAAAAGAAGGACTCAGCAGTTGAAACACTGACTCATGTTGTGATTGTGGAGCAGCTGCTTTATGTTGCCGCTGCTCTTTGCTCCAGTACGAGTGAAATCACCAGAAACATCGATACTGTACAACTCTGCAAAGCTCTGAATAAAAAAAAAGAAAAACTAGGTTTGAAATATCTAATAATGGCAAAGTATAAAGGTTAAGTTAGAGATTGTGTGTTTCGTCCTTGCCTGCATTCACAAAACAAACTGAGACCCATTCATAAAAAAATCCAGCTCTACAGCACTACTAGAGGATTAAAAGCTCCACAGCAGGCCTTTGACCTTTGACCTTTGACCTCGAGGATTTGTCACTACCAGAAATCCCTTTCACATTACTCAGAGACTTATCGACCAACTATTTTACACTTTTCAGTTTAATATTGTGGTTTTACGAGACTCTAGTTTAATATTTTGGTTCAGTCTCACTCATCAACCCTTGTATCTATGGCAACAGAAGGCAGCATCATACTACTAAAGCTCAACTAGAGTCTAGTGTTTAGGAGCTAAATACACCAAGATTTCAAAAATGGAGTTTTATATGCTATCAGGTAGATGAGTATTTAAAGTCTGACATGGCTTCCTTCCTTCCTTCCTTCCTTCCTTCCTTCCTTCCTCCCTCCCTCCCTCCCTCCTTCTCTTTTTCTTTCCTCCCCCTACCTTCCTCCTTTCCTCTGTCCTTCTTTCCTTCCTTCCTCTTTTGCTTTCTCCCTCCCTCACTCCCTTCCTCCCTCCCTCCCTCACTCCCTCCCTCCTTCTCTTTTTCTTTCCTCCCCCTACCTTCCTCCTTTCCTCTGTCCTTTTTTCCTTCCTTCCTCTTTTGCTTTCTCCCTGCTTCCTCCTTTCCTTCTTTCCTCCCTCCCTCCTTCCCTCTCTCCCTCCCTCCCTCCTTCTCTTTTTCTTTCCTCCCCACTACCTTCCTCCTTTCCTCTGTCCTTCTTCCCTTCCTTCCTCTTTTGCTTTCTCCCTCCCTCCTCCCTTCCTTCTTTCCTCCCTTCCTCCCCCCTCCCTCCTACCTTCCTTCCTTCCTTCCTTCTTTCCTCTGTCCTTCCTTCCTTTTCTTCCTTTCTTCCTTCCTTCCTTCCTTCCTTCCTCTTTTGCTTTCTCCCTCCCTCCTCCCTTCCTTCTTTCCTCCCTTCCTCCCCCCCTCCCTCCTACCTTCCTTCCCTCCTTCCTTCTTTCCTCTGTCCTTCCTTCCTTTTCTTCCTTTCTTCCTTCCTTCCTTCCTCTTTTGCTTTCTCCCTCCCTCCTCCCTTCCTTCTTTCCTCCCTACCTCCCTCCCTCCCTTCCTCATACCTTCCTTCCTTCTTTCCTCTGTCCTTCCTCCCTCCTACCTTCCTCCTTCCTTCCTCTTTTCCTTCCTTCTTCCTCCCTTCCTTCTTTGACTCGAGGGTTAATTATGTTTATTTTGTCATTTATTCATTTCTTTTGTACAAACAATGAAATCATATTGGACTCACATCACACCAGAAACCTGTCCGGTGCATTGCAGTCTACTGTTGACTCTATTTATGAGTTATTATTATTAAAGTGCTTTTCTCAAGGACACCTTATCTCTACATTCACAACTTTCTTCCCCAAATAACCCTCAGTTACTCCTATCCAAACAATCATCCTTCCTTCCTTCCTTCCTTCCTTCCTTCCTTCCTTCCTTCCTTCTTTCCTTCCTTCCTTCCTCCTTCTCTTTTTCTTTCCTCCCCCCTACCTTCCTCCTTTCCTCTGTTCTTCTTTCCTTCCTTCCTCTTTTGCTTTCTCCCTCCTACCTTCATTCCTTTTCTTCCTTTCTTCCTTCCTTTCTTCCTTCCTTCCTTCCTCTTTTGCTTTCTCCCTCCCTCCTCCCCTCCTTTCCTCCCTCCCTCCCTCCCTCCCTCCCTCCCTCCCTCATACCTTCCTTCCTTCCCGCCATCCTCCCTCCTTTCCTTCCTTCTTCCTTCCCTCCTGGTTCAATCTCACTCATCAACTTTCCTCTCTTCCTTCCTCCTTTCCTCTCTTCCTTCCTCCTTTCCTTCCTTCTTCCTCCCTTCCTTCTTTGACTGTGTCCTGTGGAAAAACCCCAAACTACCCTCAGTTGCTCCTATCCAAACAATCAGCTTTGGAGTTGTTGGTGTGTGCTGGAGATTGGCAGCGTATTGCCTCTAATGGGCTTGTTCTCCGACACATGTGAACATAAGAGGGCTTGGAGAGTGGAGAGCAGATGGCTCCCCTCCGTTTGAACGCTACGCTTTAATCGAGGGGGCCGTAAATTGCTTATCGGAGCCACAGTTTGAACATTTAGCTAAAGGCGCCCATCGTAAATACCACCCCCCCCCCACTCTTCTCTCTTCTCCTCCTCCTCAGAAGCTCCTCTTGCCATGCCTTGATGGAGAGACTCTTTTAACACTCTGCATTTGTTTCATCTAGACTTGTAATGTTCTGTTTTTTTTTTAGGTCTGCTTCATCATGCTAGGGCTAAAAGTCTTCAGATGGTTCGACACGATGCGGCTAGAATCTCAACTTAAACACATTGGCACACTGCATTGGCTTCCTATCCGTGTTAGATCAGACTTTAACCCTCCTGTTAAAGGAAGGAAGGGAGGGAGGAAGGAGGGAAGGAAGAAGGAAGGAAATGAGGGAGGGAGGGAGGAGGGAAGGAAGGAAAGGAGCGAAGGGAGGGAGGAAGGAGGGAAGGAAGGAAAGGAGGAAGGAGGGAAGGAAGAAGGAAGGAAGGGATGAAAGGAGGAAGGAAGGAGGGAGGGAGGAAGGAAGAAGGAAAGAAAGGAGGAAGGTAAGGAGAGTGGAAGGAAGAAAGAAGGAAAGGTGTAAGGAAGGAAGGAAGGAGGGAAAGGAGGGAGGGAGGAAGGAGGGAAGGAAGAAGGTAGGAAAGGAGGGAGGAGGGAGGAAGGAAAGAAGGAAGGAGAGAGGAAAGAAAGAAAGAGAAGGAGAGTAGGGAAGGAAAGGAGGGAGGAAAGGAGGTAGGAGGGAGGAGAGAAAGAGAGAAGGAGGTAAGGAAGGAAAGGGGGAGGGAGGGGGAAGGAGGAAGGAAGGAGGGAAGAAGGAAAGGAAGGAGGGAGGAAAGAAAAAAAGAGAAGGAGAGGAGGGAAGGAAAGGAAGGAGGAAATAAGGTAGGAGGGAGGAAAGAAAGAGAGAAGGAGGTAAGGAAGGAAAGGGGGGAGGCAGGGAGGAGGGAGGAAAGGAGGGAGGGAGGAAGAAAGGAAAGGAGGGAGGAAGGAGGTAAAGAGGAAGGGAAGATGGGAAGGAAAGGAGGGAAGAAGGAAGGAAAGGAGGGAGGAGGGAAAGGAGGAAAGGAGAGAGGGAGGGAGGAAGGAAGAAGGAAGGAAATGAAGGAGGGAGGAAGGAAGAAGGAAGGGAGGAAAGAAGGAACAGTCAAAACAGACGGGGTCAATTTGACCCGGGAGGACGACACAAAGATTAAACTTTATATTCCATCTCCAGCTCCTCGTGTGTGTTTCCCCAAAAGTTAAGGAGTTAAGAAGTCAGCAGAGCTTCTTCCTGTCGAGCCTCATTCTTCTAAAACAACCTTCCCCGTTGATGTCAGACTAATCACTATCTATTCACTCCTTTAAATCTAAACTTTAAATTCACCTTTCTGCCTGAATCTACATTTAGTCTCCTTTAATGGAGCTCTTCAGGACCCTCCGTCCGACACAGCTGGTGGCTTCTGTCTCTACACATTTATTAAGCTCCGTCCTGCCTCGTGAGATTATTGATTACTCTGAAACTCTTCTTCTCTAAACCACTGCTTTACTTCAACCTTCACTTTGTTCCTTCCACAAGCAGTGTCCGAGCTTTTCTGTTTCCTCCCTCCCTCTCTCTCTCTCTGGGGCGGCTGTGGCTCAGGAGGTAGAGCAGTCGTCCTTCAATTGGAAGATTGGTGGTTCGATTCCCGGCTCCTCCAGTCCACATGTCGATGTGTCCTTGGGCAAGACAATGTGTATGAATGGTTAGATTCCCTCTGATGAGCAGGTTGGCACCCTGCGTGGTAGCCCCTGCCATCAGTGTATGAATGTGTGTGAAAGGGTGAATGACTTGTCATGTAAAGCGCTTTGAGTGGTCGCACAGACTAGAAAGGCGCTATATAAGTACAGTCCATTTACCATTTACCATCTCTCTCTCTCTCTCCGTCTGTCAGTCTGTCTCTCTCTCTCTCTATTTCTTTCTCTCTCTCTCTCTCTCTCTCTCTCCCTCTCTCTCTCTTTTATTTTGGTATTTCCAGTTAAACTGATGTATTTTATTTTGAAAGTTTTGGTAAATGGGAAAGGAGTTAACTGATGAAAAAAGGAGTCAATAGACGTAAAATGATAGGTATAGATAGAAAGGTAAAGAAGCACACATGGATAAAAAGAAATTCACAGAGGAAAGAAAAAGAGAAGGAGGGAGGGAGGAAGGAAGGAAGGAGGGAAGGGAGGAAAGAAGGAAGGACACTCTCTTTCTCCTGTTGTGTATCATGTCTTTTCTTGTCTTCTCTCCTGTGTGTGTGAGTGAGTGTGTGATAGGTGTGATAGTTCATCCTCCTGCCAGGTCTCTATGGCGACGGAGTTCATGTTTCTCAGGTGCTACTTTGTTCTTGTTCTTGTTTGAAGTTTTTATTTTTCACAATAAGACAAAAAGAAAAATAGAAAGAAATAACTTCAAAATAAAGGTGCAAGGTAGCGGCAAGAAACCCAAAAGTGCTAATACAGGGCCTCTACCTATATTAAAATTCACAAGGTAAATTAAAAACTATGAAATAGAAAGAAAATAATAATTACCACCTAGAAGCTTCAGTTTGTTCATTCCAGTGTCCGAGCTTTCTATTTCCTCCCTCTTGCTGCAGGTGTAGTTTGTCTTCCTGCCAGGTCTCTATGGCGACGGAGTTCATGTTGCTCAGGTGCTACTTTGTTCTTGTTGCACCTGGAAGCTGCTTGGCGTCCTCATCATCACATTTCTCATCTATATTACACATCCGTTGTTCAGTGCTGTAATTTCACTTCTAATTTCTTTGTGTGACGGAGCGGCTGTGGCTCAGGAAGTAGAGCGGCCGGAAGATTCTCCAGTCTACATGTGGACGTGTCGTTGGGCAAAGATACTTAACCCCGAGTTGCTCCCGATGGCTGTTAGCTTCCTGTTGATGAGCAAGCTGGCACTCTGCGTTGTTGCCTCTGCCATCAGTCCATTTACCGTTCACCATCTATCCACATCTGTCCATTTACCATCTATCCACATCTGTCCATTTACCATCTATCCACATCTGTCCATTTACCATTTACCATCTATCCACATCTGTCCATTTACCATCTATCCACATCTGTCCATTTACCATTTACCATCTATCCACATCTGTCCACATCTGTCCATTTACCATTCACGATCTATCCACATCTGTCCACATCTGTCCATTTACCATTCACGATCTATCCACATCTGTCCACATCTGTCCATTTACCATTCACTATCTATCCACATCTGTCCACATCTGTCCATTTACCATTCACCATCTATCCACATCTGTCCATTTACCATTCACCATCTATCCACATCTGTCCATTTACCATTCACTATCTATCCACATCTGTCCATTTACCATTCACCATCTATCCACATCTGTCCATTTACCATTCACTATCTATCCACATCTGTCCACATCTGTCCATTTACCATTCACCATCTATCCACATCTGTCCATTTACCATTCACCATCTATCCACATCTGTCCATTTACCATTCACTATCTATCCACATCTGTCCATTTACCATTTAGCATCTATCCACATCTGTCCATTTACCATTCACTATCTATCCACATCTGTCCACATCTGTCCATTTACCATTTAGCATCTATCCACATCTGTCCACATCTGTCCATTTACCATCTATCCACATCTGTCCATTTACCATTTACCATCTATCCACATCTGTCCATTTACCATTCACTATCTATCCACATCTGTCCATTTACCATTCACCATCTGTCCACATCTGTCCATTTACCATTCACCATCTATCCACATCTGTCCATTTACCATTCACCATCTATCCACATCTGTCCATTTACCATTTAGCATCTATCCACATCTGTCCACATCTGTCCATTTACCATCTATCCACATCTGTCCACATCTGTCCATTTACCATTCACCATCTATCCACATCTGTCCATTTAGAATTCACTATCTATCCACATCTGTCCATTTACCATTCACCATCTATCCACATCTGTCCACATCTGTCCATTTACCATTCACCATCTATCCACATCTGTCCATTTACCATTCACCATCTATCCACATCTGTCCATTTACCATTCACCATCTATCCACATCTGTCCATTTACCATTCACCATCTATCCACATCTGTCCATTTGCCATTTAGCATCTATCCACATCTGTCCATTTACCATTCACTATCTGTCCACATCTGTCCATTTACCATTCACCATCTGTCCACATCTGTCCATTTACCATTCACCATCTATCCACATCTGTCCATTTACCATTTACCATCTATCCACATCTGTCCATTTACCATTCACTATCTATCCACATCTGTCCACATCTGTCCATTTACCATTCACCATCTATCCACATCTGTCCATTTACCATTCACTATCTATCCACATCTGTCCATTTACCATTCACCATCTGTCCACATCTGTCCATTTACCATTCACCATCTATCCACATCTGTCCATTTACCATTCACTATCTGTCCACATCTGTCCACATCTGTCCATTTACCATTTAGCATCTATCCACATCTGTCCATTTACCATTTACCATCTATCCACATCTGTCCATTTACCATTCACCATCTGTCCTCATCTGTCCACATCTGTCCATTTACCATTCACCATCTGTCCACATCTGTCCATCCTGATGCAGAGATCCTCCTCTGTTGCTTTCCCTGCAGCTTCTTCCATTATTTTCCCAGTTAATATAGTGTAGAGGGTCTCTGTATTGCTCTGCAGACCATGAAGCCCACCTGGCTGTTTTAGGGTTAAATAATTATCAACCTCTTATATACCCCCATTTGAGAACCATTGGTGTAGTGTAGAGGGTCTATGGACTCGTGATGTTGTATTGCTCTGCAGACCGTGAAACACCCCCCCCCCCCCCCCCCCCCCCCCCCCCCGAGGCACATTTTGTGATTTGTAATATTGGACTATAGACACATAAAATTGACTTCCCATATATTAGTATTGGCCTTTTCTTTGGCACACTTTGGCATTTGGAGAGTCAACGGTAATAGATGTTCTTAAGCTGAATTTTCTTTATTTTTTCTTTTATGTACAGTATGTGTCTCATGTAAAAAAAAAAAAAAAAAAAAGAAAAGAAAAAGAAAAGCAGGATCATTTTCTATTGGCGGATCCTCGCATTTGACGTGACCTTCTACAAAGCGTCTCATCACTCTTTCTCTCCCGCTGCTTCTCGGATCAACTGACTGTTTCCTCAGACATGAAGGAGAGTTGAAGGGGCGGCTGTTGTGGTAAGACAGGCCCCCCCTCCCTCTCCCCCCTCCTCACCCCCCCTCCCTCCCTCCCTCCTTTCTACCGAGTGCCAGGTGGTTTATTGGCTGCCTGTATTTTGACTGGCAGCCTCGCGGGTAAATCTGACAGCAGGACGATGAAGAGTGGTGAATGATGAATCAGTCTGTTTCCAAAAGGGGTTCTTCTTTTTCTTTTTTTTCTATCTTTCTTTCTTTCTCCCAACCTGAAAGATGGACAAGCTGGCATGAGAGAAAAAAAAAGAAAGAAAAGGGAAAAAAAAAACCCTGCTGCAGCACGTAGAGGACATGTAAGAGGAGGAGAGGAGAGGAGCAGCGACTGTATTACAGAACTGAAATAGCAAAGCTGTTGTTTTCCCCTCGGGATTAGTTTTGTTTTTCCTCTTCATTCGTCCTCTCTATCACTCTCTTCTCCTCCTCCTCCTTTCCTTCTCTCCTTCCCTTGCCTCCTCTCCGTCCTCCACCCTTTCCTTTTCTCTTCCCCTCTTTGATTTCCTTACTGTCACTTATTCTGTTATTCTTCATCATCTTTATATATTTTCCTCTCTCCTTTTCTTCCCTCCTTCCTTTCCTTTCCTTTCTATCCCTTTAATTCATTCCCTTTTCATCTTTTGCTTCCATGACCTTCCTCCATGTATGACTCACTTTCCTTCCTTCCTCCCTCACATTACTTTATTTTCACACTCCTTTAATTGTCTTTTTTCCATTCTTCCATTCATTCTCCTGACCCCTACTTTCCTTTCTGTTCATCCTTTTTCCTTTCTTCATTTTCTTTTTGCTTCACTTCTTCACTTCCTTACTACTTCCCCTCTCTCTCTTTTCCTTCTCTCCTTTCCTTTCCTTCCTTTTTCCTTCCTCCTTCCCTCCTTTCTGTCCTCCCTCATTTTTCCTTCCTCCTTTTCTCTCCTCGTTTCTACTCTTCCTTCCATTCTTGTTTCCCACTTGTTTTCCTCTCCTCCCTCTGTAATGGCTGACAGAGGTTTGTCTTCCTTTTCTTGTTGCTTCATTTCTTCGCTTCCTTACTTCTTCCCCTTTCTCTCCTTCAATTCTTGCTTTATTTCCTCACTCTCCTTTCCTTCCCTCCTTTCCTTCCCCACTTTTTCCCTTCCTCTTCCCTTCATTTCTAGCTTAATTTCCTTCCCTAACTCTGCTTCCATCATTGCTTCAGTTGATTCTGTTTTCATTCCTCTCCTGCCATCTTTTACTACTTCTTCTCTTCTCTTCTTTCCTTCCTTTACTCTTCCATCCTCTTCTTTTCCTTGATGTCCTTTTTGCTTTCTTCTGTCCTCTCTTGCTTCCTTGTCTAAATTCTGCATGGCTTCTTTCTTGATGTTATTCTCTTTCTCCTTCCTTTCCTTTCCTCTCATCCTTTTATACTCCCTCTGTTTTCCTTCCTCCTTTCTACTCTTCCTTCCATCCTTGTTTTCCCACTCTTTCCTCTCCTCCCTCCTCTCCTCTCTTGCTTCCTTGTTTAAATTCTGCATGGCTTCTTTCTTTCTTGATTTTAGTCCTTCACTCCTTCCTTTCCTTCTATCTTTTTTACTCTCTCTTTTTTTCCCCTCCTCCTTTCCTTTAGGTCCTTCTTGCTTTCTTGTCTAAATTCTGCCTTGCTTCTTTCTTGGTTTTATTCTCTTACTCCTTCCTTTGCTTTCTTCCCATCCTTTTATACTCCTCGTTTCTACTCTTCCTTCCATCCATATTCCCCACTCTCTCCTCTCCTCCCTCCTCTCCTCCCTCCTCTCCTCCCTCCTCTCCTCCCTCTGCAATGGCCGACAGAGGTTTTACCAACTATCCCCTCCTCTCTGTGTGTTTACATTGACCCTCCTCTTCCACTCAGCCGTCCTCGCTGCAGCTCGGCCCTGCGCTTCTCTTCACTCCTCCATCTTTAATACACGAGCTCAGCAGCAAATTTGCAATTCATACTTTTGGCCAAAACGCACACAAAACAAAACATGTCTATTTTTAAAATCAAAGCGGAGCAGATAAGAACGGCTGAGGTGATGGTTTTGGCGCGGCGTGGTGCCATGTTCACCTCACGCAGAGTTTCATTGTGATTCAGGTCTTTCATCTTCTGTTTGCCTGCAAATATTCCAGGTTATGTCCTCTGGATTTTTTTTCTTTTGTTGTTGTTCCTGAATTTATGTTTTTGTAAGCAACCAGAATGATACTTTATATTCATTGTCAACACATGTGCACAGATGTTGTCTAAGGCCGAGTTTGAAGACTCTATACTGTATATTTAAACATAGGCTCTGAAACAAGCATGCAGACTCTCCTGTTGTCCTCAGGTCAAGGAAGGACAGAAGGAAGGACAGGAGGGATGGAAGGAAGGAAGGAAGGAAGGAAGGAAGGAAGGAAGGAAGGAAGGAAGGAAAGGAGTAAGGAGGAAAAGAGGAAGGAAGTAAGGAGAGAGAGAAGGAAGGAAGGAAGGAAAGAAATGAGTAAGGACGAAAAGAGGAAGGATTTTAGGAGAGAAGGAAGGGAGGGAAGGAAGGAAGGAAAGGAAGGAAGGAAGGAAGGAAGGAAGGAAGGAAAGAAAGGAGTAAGGAGGGAGGGAGGAAGGACGGAAAGAAGCAAGGATGGAAGGAGGAGAGAGCGAATAAAGAGGGGAGGAGGGGAAGAAGGAAGGAAAACTTAAAGAAAGAGGGAAGAAGGAAGGAAAGAAGGAACAGTCAAAAGAGAGATGGGGTCAATTTGACCCGGGAGGACGACACAAGGGTTAAACGTAGGCTCTGAAACAGGCATTCAGACTTCCTGTTGGGGAATAAAAGTTACTGGAATATAAATTGAAAAGCAGCTAAATGAGAAATATGAAAGATCTGGATAATTAGGTGATTTTGCAGAATTATTTTTATGCTTGGTTTAAAATTTCGGATGCATTTGTGTTGTTTTGTGGGGACTTATTATGACGTCAGCATTTCTATAATTGTTGCTACAGCTTTGACAACAATGCAAATTAATTTCAAATGTTGCTTCAGTACAATAATTAGTTTTCCTAAAGCTGCTCTAATCAATTTCTTTTAATCTTACCAGTTCATTAAATGTTCCCCTCAGCTCTACAGGCTTTGTTTTAGCTTCTTTCAGCTCATTGTTTTAATTTTTTACTTCCCGCAGATTTTTTACTGTTTTAGGTTTAATGTCATCAACCTTATTTCTCAGCAGGCACTGTTCATTGCAAACAAGCTCTGAAATCACCAATACACTTCCAGCATCAAACAGCAGGTAGGAAAACGTTAGTGACTATAGCTCGTAGACTTAGTGGAGCATTTAGCAGAAACCCAAGGGTTGATGGAAACCAGACTAGTGCTAAAAAGTTAAGAAATGTGAGAAAGCAGAGAGATCATGAAAATTAGACCCGTGAAGTATTAACGAGTGAAAAACAACAGATATATGGATGTGATGTGTTGAGTCGGATGTTATGAATGAATGAAAAGGAAAAGCTACTTCCTCCACATCCATTAAATCATCTGCTGAGTTTTTGAATATGACTAAATGAAGGTTATTGTTGCTCAGCCTTTGCTCGATGTGTAACTAAGCAACCGTTTGCCAACATTCCAACACCAACATTCTCACACCAACATGCTAACACCAACATTCTAACACCAACATTCTAACACCAACATGCTAACACCAACATGCTAACACCAACATTCTAACACCAACATGCTAACACCAACATTCCAACATCGACATTCTAACACCAACATGCTAACACCAACATGCTAACACCAACATGCTAACACCAACATTCCAACACCAACATGCTAACACCAACATGCTAACACCAACATTCCAATGCCAACATGCTAACACCAACATTCCAACACCAACATTCCAATGCCAACATGCTAACACAAACATGCTAACACCAACAATGAATGGATAGATGGATATTTGGTTAAGAAGCTGCTTCCTGTGGCAAATGTTTGTTCATAGCTTGTTAGCAGAGTGGTTCGGTATAGCATGGTTGGTTTTATTGTATTGTGTGTATTGTATTTTACACATTAAACAAGATTAGCCTATAAAATTAGCAGCTGAGGTGCTACAAGCGACGGTGTTTACAAGTCAAATTGAAGCATTTGGCCTTTTCTTTGATTATGCAAACTGCTTCTTATGACACGGAAAATACTGTAATTATAAAATAATTAGGTGTGAAACCTGTAGTTACTGTAGAATGACTCCAGTACAGTTCATTAACAGTCTGCCCTCTGAAGACTGTGGACTGTCAAAGTAATTTAAATCCAGAGACCGCAAACAAACACACACACACACACACACACACACACACACACACACATTCAGAGGGACGGATTGCTCCCTGAGACTCGTAATCTTGGCTCCCCTGAGGTTAAAGTTGAGCTGCATAAACACCAAGTCATTAAAAAAAAACACACACACACAGAGAAAGGCTAAAATTTGTCTCTCCTTCTCCTTCCTCTTCCTCTTCCTCTGTCTCTGTCTCTTTATCCTCCAAATGAAGCAGCGTTATATTTTAGCTCACCTTGACCTTCCCTCTCACTCCCACCTACCCAAAAGCAGCATCGTCTCTTACATTACAATTAAGGCAACGGCCGTTAAAAATGTCACCTATAAGGTCACCGACACTAGTCTTTGGTAATTACTTTGAAGTTGCTGCAGGAGAAAGAAACGTTTGTTGTCTCATGAATTCTCAATCGCCTCGTGCACTGTGTTGGATTTGTGTGCATGTCTTTATTTTAAAGACTGTGTAATGTGAATTCAGACATTTTCTTCCAAACACATTAAATAGGTCATAAATGTATTTCTAAAAAAAGTTGTAAAAAGCATTTCAACCATTTAGATTTGAATTGTAGAGCTAGGCTTCACAAACTGTGTTTCAAGATTTCTGTGTTCAGGATTTAGTGATTAGCATAAACCCGCCCCTGCTGCTGTAGAGGTATAAATACATTCAGCACACACACTACTACTACTACAGTCTACAGTTAGCCAGTTAGCTGAGCTAGCAGCTGAGCTAGCAGCCGGGTTAGCTACTGAGTTAGCCGCCGAGTTAGCAGCTGAATTAGCTACCAAGCTAGCAGCCTAGTTAGCAGCAGAAAGCTCTCAGACGTAGCGTCCATGTTTCAGGTAGAGGTGGTGACTTTGATTGACAGGTGACACTTTGTAGGGGGCGGGGCTTCCGCGGACTCGGCGGCCACGCCCACAGCGTTTGGGGGCAGAGAAAGAGGCTGATTTTTACACAACTTTGAAGCCTAATTTCATATATTTGGTGATTTTGTTAACCATTCAAATTTGGCAGGGTGGTTAACAACACGCTGTTCTGTGGTATGTCAAACTCAGAACACATATTTATTCTTACTTTACACTAATTTTTAGTAATTTATTAGGTGTTGCTGCAGTTTGAGGACACCTGTATGAATTCGCTGCATGTATTAGCTTTAAAAGAGGTTTAACCAGAAACTCTCTTGGGATAGATCTTTCTTTTTTCACAAGAGAGACCTGACCAAAATAAAAGTGGAAACTAGTTAACATGCTACATTTATAACACTCACATAAAGCACAAATAAGAGAGAGAACAGAGAATTAAATAAACAATATTCATAGATATTTGAAACCATTTCCTTCCTCGTGTAGCATCTGTTGAATGTTTAAATGAGTCTTTGTTTTGTAATTGCTTGCCCAGAAATCACATTGCATTCTGCCAACAAAAACAGATAAATGTTTTCCCAAAATTGGTTAATTAAAATACAAAAATATTGAATGAATGAAGCTGTGAAGAGTGAAAGTGAGAGTGAGAGTGGGCGTCCTCTACAGAAACTAGAAACTATCTTCACATTAGCATTCTTAGCAGCCTGATAAGATAAATTTAGCACCCCTAAATCTTGTTTTTGTTGACCTGTAGAGGTTTGACTTTGCTGCGGTGATGTAGACGCGTGTGTCCGAACACTGTGACATCACTGCTGGGGTGAGAGGTGCAACAGATTTAATACCCTTAAATTAGAGAGGACACAGGGACACTTTGTACGAGCCGTCTATGAGACAAGTGAATATGAGTATTTATACTACTTATGCATGTTTTACATTTGGTTTGTGCCTGTTCTTACCAGGGTTAGTATAGTTTTGAAGTTGAGTAGTTTTAGTTTAGCTTTTATTAGTTTTAGTCTTAGTTTTAGCTTTTCAGGTATTAGAAGAATGTAGACACTAAGGTAAAGTTTGTCTTGTGGTACAGCTGTGAGAGCTTCGAAGGTGGACTTTAACATATTTCCCATTTAGCTCTATCCCACAAATGTTCCCATCACTCTTCATCAAGACACTTTAACTTTTATCTACTGCAGGGTCGTTTGGCAGTTGTTAACATGTTGGCCATTATAAGCTTTCCTGTTTTACTTCTCCTATGATTTGGAATGTATGGACACTAATATTTTAAAGATCCACTTAATCTGGTCGATCACCTGCTCGTTGAATTAGTCAAACAGCGTGCCTTAAAAGATTCAGCCGAGGGTTCACTTCTTCTTCTGGAACTTCTTCTTCTTCTTTCTAGGAAATCATAAATTGCACTTTAAGCATCTTCTTCTTGTGCGTTATACTGCAGCTGCCATCCGCTATGCTGCCACCTGCTGGAAGCTGCCTGTTATCTCAAGAAGTCTTTAGTTAGTTTTGCAGTGTTCGTTATAGATTTAATAAAATTTAAGTCAGTTAATATTATTTTTTCACTGCTAGTTTTAGTTTTTATCAACTATAATAAGCCTGGTTCTTCATATTTCATGTTTTTTAAAAAGGTTGTTTGTGTGCTTCGGCAACAACAGCTATTACTTGTGTTTGTCCATGTTAGCACAGGTGTGTTTCCTGTATGGAGGGTTGAATATAGCCTACATTATAAACTCTTATTTGTGTGTTTTTTGGTGTGTGTGAGTGTGTGTGTGAAACCAGGAAATAAATGTTTCACCACTGACCCACTCTATCTTCCATGTATTTGTTGTGGGACAATTACTTTTCTCATTTGACACATTAGCACCTCTCTGTAAATGCACATCTGTGGTTCTGCACTAATGCAAAAAATAGCTTTCATGCAAACATGGTGAAAACACACAAAAAGGTGAATGCATCTATTACAAGAAAAAACAAAAGAAAGCTGTGTTTGCATCAGTGTGAAAATAAGGACGCAGCAGAAGTGTTTAAGTCACAGGTGAAACATGGCTGCAGGGACTTTCAGCCTGTGGACTAATGATCGCCTGTCATCAAGATGAATTTGGGTGGCATTTGCGTTTAAATGGTTTAAAGTAACACTCTGCATTGCCGTCCTTGAGAGAGAGGATTTAAAATCATTCAAGCTCATGAATGAATTAAATATATTGTCTTGTTCATCCCTGATCATACTAGACCAAACTCATTTTCATTCAAGGGCCACATACAGAACAATTTGATCTCATGTGGGATGGATCATTAAAAAGATGGAGGGAAGGAAGGAAGGAAGGACAGGCTAAAGGAAGGAGGGAAGAAAGGTAAGAAGGACAGATGGAAGGAAGGAAGGAAGGACAGATGGAAGAAAGGAAGGAAGGAAGGACAGATGGAAGAAAGGGAGGGAAGAAAGGAAGGAAATAAGAAGGGAAGGAAGGAAAGACAGGCAAAAGGAAGGAGGGAGAAAGGTAGGAAAGACAGATGGAAGGAAGGACAGAAGGAAGGAAGGACAGATGGAAGAAAGGGAGGAAGGACAGATGGAAGGATAAAAGGAAGGTAGGAAGGACAGATGGAAGGAAGGAAGGAAGGAAGGAAAATAGGAAGGTAGGAAGGAAAGATGGAAAGAAGGAAAAGAACACAGGAAGGAAAGTGGGCCAGACTGCACCCCTCGGTGGGCTGGTTCTGGCCCACGGGCCGCATGTTTGACACCCTTGTACTAGACTATATTCATGTCCACTCTCTGTTGGCTACAACTATCCTAGATCCATTTTTACTTACAGTTTCTTGTTTGGAGGACTAGGCAGCTGTTTAAGATGTCTGTTGCATTTGGAAATCTGTTCTTATAGTTCTTGTTGTTCCCTTTTTCCGTATTCACCGAACATGCAGGTATTTCCAGCAGGTACAGTTTAGTTTGACAGCATTTCACTGGTAAATGGTAAACATAGTATTTTTTGTGTCCGTTTCAGAATAAAAGAGCTAAAACAGCTTTTCTAAAACTGCTATATCAGAGGTGTCAAACTCATTTTTGTTCAAGGGCCACATACTGTACAGACCAATTTGATCTCATGTGGGCCGGATCATTAAAAAGATGGAAGGAAAGAAGGAAGGAAGGAAGGAAATAAGAAGTGAAGGAAGGAAAGACAGGCAAAAGGAAGGAGGAAGAAAGGTAGGAAGGACAGACAGTGAAGGACAGACAGAAGGAAGGGAAGGAAGAAAGGAGAAAGGAAAGGAAGGAAGGAAGGAAGAAAAGGGGATGGAGGAAGGGAGGGAGGAAAGAGAGAGGAAGGAAAGAGAGAGAAAGAGGTAGGAAGGAAGGACAGATGGAAGGAAGGAAGGGAGGACAGACGGAAGGAAGGAAGGGAGGACAGACAGATGGAAGGAAAGAAGGGAGGAAAGAAGGAAGGAAAGGGGGAAGGTAGGGCTGAGGAAAGAAGGAAGGAGGGTAGGAAAGAAGGAAGGAAGAAAAGGGGATGGATGAAGGAAAGAAGGAGGGGAGGAAAGAGAGAGGAAGGAAAGAAAGAGGGAAGGAGGTTGGAAGGAAGGGAGGACAGACTGAAGGAAGGAAGGAAGGTAGGAAGGAAAAAAGGAAGGCAGGGAGAACAGATGGAAGGAAGGAACGAAGGAAGGAAAAAAGGAAGGTAGGAAGGAAGAACAGAAGGAAGAAAGGGAGGAAGGACAGATGGAAGGAAAAAAGGAAGTTAGGGAGAACAGATGGAAGGAAGGAACGAAGAAAGGAAAAAAGGAAGAAAGGGAGGAAGGACAGATGGAAGGAAGGAACGAATGAATGAAGAAAGGAAAAAAGGAAGGTAGGAAGGACAAATGGAAGGAAGGAAAAGAATACAGGATGGCAAGTGGGCCGGATCGCACCCCTCGGCGGGCCGTATCTGACCCACGGGTCGCATATTTGACACCCCCTGTGCTTACAGTATATGAAGAGGAGAAAACCGTCGATTAGAGAGCTTAAAAAATGAACCAGGACGTAATGAAGATCAAGATTTTTTAATTTAAGAAATGGGCAAAACTCTCATTATAATATAAATGTGAATAAAGTGACTTCTGGATAAATATATATCAGGGGTGTCAAACATGCGGCCCGTGGGCCAGAACCGGCCCGCCAAGGGGTGCAATCCGGCCCACTTTCCTTCCTGTGTTCTTTTCCTTCCTTCCATCTGTCCTTCCTACTTCCTTTTATCCTTTCTTTGTTCCTTCCTTCCTTTCTTCCCTCCATCTGTCCTTCCTCCCATCTGTCCTTCCTCCCTTTCTTCCTTCTGTCCTTCCTTCCATCTGTCCTTCCTCCCTTTCTTCCTTCTGTCCTTCCTTCCATCTGTCCTTCTTCCCTTTCTTCCTTCTATCCTTCCTTCCATCTGTCCTTCCTACTTGCTTTTATCCTTTCTTTGTTCCTTCCTTCCTTTCTTCCTTTTATCCTTTCTTCGTTCCTTCCTTCCTTTCTTCCTTCCATCTGTCCTTCCTCCCTTTCTTCCTTCCTTTCTTCCTTCCATCTGTCCTTCCTCCCTTTCTTCTTCCCTTTCTTCCTTCTATCCTTCCTTCCATCTGTCCTTCCTACTTCCTTTTATCCTTTCTTTGTTCCTTCCTTCCTTTCTTCCTTCCATCTGTCCTTCCTCCCTTTCTTCCTTTTGTCCTTCCTCCCATCTGTCCTTCCTACCTTTCTTCCCTCCTTCCTTTTGCCTCTCTTTCCTTCCTTCCCTTCTTATTTCCTTCCTTTCTTCCTTCTTTCCTTCCATCTTTTTAATGATCCGGCCCAAATGAGATCAAATTGGTCTGTATGTGGCCCTTGAATGAAAATGAGTTTGACACCTCTAGATTTACATATAAAACCGTGTTCTCATAATCAACACATAGCACTCACATATTTTAATGCTGCTCTTACAGAAGCTCAACACCTACAACTCAGTACTATAAGAACAATGTTAAATATTCACTAGATATTTAATAATGTAGGCTACTGTCTGCAAACGCACATGAACTCATGTTTCATAATCTGTTTTATTTGCTGCAGTACGTTGTCCTTAGGCTACCTTTTTATTGGAAGACAGCAGGAATTACTCGTTGGCCAAATTCCTCTGCAGCTCCGACCATATAAAGCTTCTTCTACTGTAATAATAATAATAATTACATGCAATAAAAACTGAAGTTTGACCTAATTGTATTTACTGTTAGGATGTAATTTAAGCAGCACAACAAGTAGAAGACTAATAAAAACTCATTTGGAACAATTAACATGTAAATATGAGGTTTCTAAGATGTGGACAGTAAATTATGTCAGAAATGTGTTTGATCTTTTCATCTCTCTACGTGACTTTGGGTTTAATTTTAATTTTTTTGAATTTTAATGAGACTGTTGCCTGCAGACGTTGCTTTTGAATATGCATTTAAAACCCAAATTGAATTAAAACCTCATTCAATAATCTGGCTTTTGATAATAATGGATTCAGCTGGATGAGAGTAGGAGAGCAAACAATAGAACAAATACACTGATTTTATTTCAAGAGGGGAGAAAAAAATAAAAAAGTTGACCACTTGAAAGCAAAAACCACATCAGGTCTTCTCTGTGTGTTTAATATTAAGAAAACATTCAATCCCTGAATGTCTCATTAACAACCATCATCAGCTGTGTTTGGTCTGCCGTCATATAACTGTCAAACTGCTCTGTGTGTTTCGTGGTTCATTGTTTTCCCCCCTCTGGATTGCCTTTGATACATTTAGTAACAGACCAGTCAGATGGGGGAAACGAGGCTTTGTGGGGAATTGAACAATAACAGTCTCCAAACTGAGCCCGAAGAAAGCAGGAGGCAGATCAATGAAGGTACATGCTTTCGTTGTCGAGCTGGATTTCCGTCATATATTCTGCTAATTTGCATTTTTACTGATATATATATATACACGTTGTCATGAATAAAGAAATTATTTTGCCTGCATAAATCCCATGCATGCATATCGAGCCAAATGTTCCATTTTATTGAGACCGCCTTGTGATAGAAGTCTATTCATTGAAGGAAAGGCTGTTTGTTACCAGCAGGACAGTGATTTAGCAACCATCATAGAAGTCATTTCTCTTCTTTATGCTTCATGTACTTTCCATATTTACTGCAGTGGCCACTGCAGCCTATTCTTTCACTGATGGTGCAAAGTCAATACAGTACTCACATTCTGACATAAAAACTGCATCTCAGATTGCTGGTTTCTTGTGGTGTCTGACTGTTACTTTGAATCTTCCAACCTGCAGAGCAGTAGAGGAGAAGTTCACTCTTTTATCCAGCAGATACAGAAACTTCAAACAAACATGAAGGCTGCTGCAGCATGGGGTTGCAGAAATCCTGTGTTACGAGGTATGTAAGACAGAAGAGACCAGATCAAATCACTTTATTACCCAATTGCCTTAATGGCATTTGAGTGTAGTAAAGCTGTTCTCTTGTAGGAAAGAAAAAAAACATAATAATAGAAGCTGACTTTTCATCTGCTGCCTCAGAGAAAAGGTCTGCAGAGCTGTGCTGCTGAAGGAGCTGTGGTATTGAAATTTAATGGTTTCTGGAAGACAACATGTTTCAGAGCAGCAGAAGTGGCATCGTAGCCAGAAGTGAAGTCTGTGTTAAAAGGCGTGATGAGGTCTGCTCGGAGCCAGAGGCACTTTGTGGCAGCTAAACTGTATAAATCACAAAAGAAACAAGGAGTCAGAGTGGACATTAATGAGTAGGTGATATGTATTTTAACTGTCCTGCCTTGCTAAAAGCCTTTTTATGACTTTCGGGCACAAAGCTCTTGGACTCAGCAGTTTGAATGTAAGCGGTGTAAATGGATGGGAGGTAGATGGGTTGGTTTAGATGAAAGGCTGCTGGTTTAATGTCTGTAGCTTTAGTGTAAAATACTGCTAAAAGGGCAGCTGTTCCACTTTACTTCTTTACTGGCACTTCTCTCTAATTTGTGACTATTATGGCAACATTTAGGATTTCTTTGCACCTCTTGAGAGCATGATTTGGCTTTTATTCCACAACCACATCATTAACAGAGGGACTTTACTTTGTCCAGTTTCACCCACTGTACAGCAAGTGGCTCAAGACTAAAGTAAAACATGACACTTGCATGGTTGAACAGGTATGCAGGATGTAATATTAGTTGGTCGAATGGGCCAACAAGCAGCTCTAAATTTGGTATTTGAACTCTCAACTCCCAACTTTCTCTTTAACTAAGACATTTCCTCATCTCCAACTCTTACACAAATAAATCTCAGAAGAGTAATTGTGGCTGTTTTGAGGTTGTGATGGTGCCTTCATGTTCTGAATTGTAAGTTCGGTGTGCTTGAAGCTATGTGTCATCCAACCACATGTTCATACCAGGCGGGGAGTTCTTGTCCTCTGAAATGAGGCCAAGGCGGAAGTAATTTAGAACTGCATTCTATCAAAAGGCCACCAGGGGGCGACCGTCTCTATACAAGTCAATGGGGAATTCACCAACTTCTCACTTGATTTCTAACCTCAGTAAACGTTTTCAAAATGTGTTTATGGTCTCAATCGCTAGTTTAAAGCCTTCTTCAATGCAGTATGATGTTCATTTGTGAAATTGTGGCCTCCCTGATTTTATATTTGACGATAAAGTAGGGTATGCAGCAGTCCACAAACCAATGGGTGACGTCACGGATGTTACGTGCATTTCTTCCATACAGTCTGTGGTTCATACCTGTCTTTAATGGCTGCACTTCAAGTTTGAGTAAGGTTGATATCTGCATCAGACCCATGCCATTGCACAATATTCCAGTGTGCATGTACCTTGTTCCTCCAGTCTCTTTATTTATGCCTTAGTTTGAATCTTGACACCATCTTTATTGTTGATGAACTGAAAAAGCTGGTAGAGCATGTCTGTCTATCGCCTAGAAATGATGCTCTAAGAGGGGACTGTGCTGCAAAATCTTCGCATGATTTACAGTCCAAAGACTTCTCTCATTCTTTACTCAAAACGTCAACTTCTGAAATACATCCGTACATGTTTAAACTGAAATTAAATCTGAATTATGAGAGTGGAAAACACAAACAACACATGCAACAACCTTAGCTCTTCAGAAAAGCTTTAGCTAACTTCAAGATGCCTGACATCATAACAGTATATATATAACAGAAAATTACAAAAAGCATAACATGTCTCCTTTTATGTTATGCTTCATCTCTCTAAAAATGTTGCCTGTGAAGATATTCCAGGCAGAGATAACGTTTGCCAAATCAGTGTAAAGGAACCGAATGGAGTTGTGTAAAAACTGAATATCTAAACAGAATTGAAGTATAAGATTGCAGCGTTAGTAATGACTAAGGTAAAGACCGAGATGCAAAGTGAAATTCTAAACTGAGAGAAGGACAATGCAAAACTCATTTATGTTGCAGATACAAATAAAAACACATTTTAGCATGAAAGACTTGAGAGAATCTTATTGTGTTTGTGCCATGTTCGACCTTCTGAGCTACAGCGCCAACGCATGAGACGGCAACTTGAACAAAATCGGTTTACTTTGCTTAATGACTCAAGGGACGGATGTATCACAAACACAGTTTGTCACAATTGCCTGCAGATTTGCTCATTCTTGTAGCTTGTGTGTTATAGCACCATTTGAAGAGATTGTTTATACTGCAATGCCTGCATCAAGCTTGGAAATGATGTAATATATATGCACTTGAGACTAAACTATGCATTCTGATGTTAGTTTTCCTGTCAGGTACAAACATTGGGTTTATGAAAAGGTTTTTAGGAGATTAAAGTGGATTTCCTCATGATTTAGCAGGTTTCAAAAGGCTTTCTCAACACACAGTATCATGTAAACATTGCTATCTGGACAGAAAACCTCTCACATTTGCAGTTTCTTTTAAATGTGTCCGCATTAATATGGGCCTTCATATAACACTACAAAATGTAATGAGGCTAGACTCACTCACTGATTGTTCGCAGGGAGTTTAGACCCCCTACAGGCGCTAAACGGTTTTGGGTGGCCGAAAGATTATTTAATGAATGTGAGAAATTACATTTCTAATATACACTCATATCCTGTTTGCTTAGCAAATAATGAGTATTTGTAGCCTCTAGGTCTTCTATGGTAATAAATCAAGTGGAGTTTCCTAAAAATGGAAAACAAAGACCGGAGGATGTTACATCAGGCTTTCTTCCACTGAACAAGGAAATCGTGGCAAAGACATTGTTATCTACCTGCTCTATCATACTGCAGCATCCACGTCAGGCTCTAAGAATTGCACTTAAAAGTAAAAAAGAGAATAAAAGTGTTTCCTAAAAGGTTGCTCTCACAGAAAGCTGCAGTAGTTACTCCTATAGCAAACACTAGAAGTACGTCTTTAGTAGTCGGAAACTTTTGACTACAAGTCCAAAATATTCCCTTTGTAGCGGTTTGATACTGCGAGAATAAGCTCAGGAAGTGTATAATGAGGTGATAACAATGTCACTTCAGGTGGAAAATACAAATACAGAATACAGATGAACAATTGGGTTGAAAGAAAGGCACTGCAGCTAAATGTGAGTGAGTTGAGGTGCATTGGTGCTCAAAGATGGGATGACTGGAGGCTGAATGTGATCAATATTCATACCAAAAAGGGTCAATGGGACTTTCATCAGTCTCAGAAGGCTGCACATGAATGCTTGAACTCCTGTGCAGAGAAAAGAGCAACTTCTGACCTCTTATGGTAAACTGTGGCTAATGTTCACATACTGATTGATCTGAAGTGTGGAAAAAAACATTTCAGTGCCTGCATGGATTTCCATTTCACCATCTGTATGCTGTAATTGGCCTATAGGCAGAGATCAGCAGTGTGCAGAGCGGCTGTGACAGGCTCATTAGCTGTTTCTATAGGAGGCTTTGGCAGTGGAAGCAATCAAACACAGGATGCTTTGACTGATTGAAATGACAGACCTGGTGTGTTAATTATCGCAGGCTAAGGAAGTGTTATGTAACCAAAGCTTCACAGTGGTGCCAAGACACTGTGACTTGTTGTTTGTGATTTTTTTGTAATGTAGAAACACATATTTACAAAACCTATAAACCAAAGGACTTTTCTTCCTTAATTCATCCGCCTGTTTCTATGAAATGTACGGCAGCTATTTCAACAGGACAGTAAAAAAAAGGTATTGCTCTGTACTATGAAGATTAAATGACACCTGTGCTGCAGTTTACACATCAACAGTTCCACTCCGCATCTTCTCATGAGTATATGAACCACTAATTTGGTTGTAACGTCCTCCTAAATTGCCCCTTTGTATGAGTATGTGCCTCATGTTCTGTGGTAACCTTGTCCAGTGTGATGAAACACTCCTGTTATTTGTCTTTTAGCCGCCTTAAAGTCCACGTAAGATAAGAATAAATGTGTTCTGAGTTTGACATACCACAGAAAAGTGTGTTGTTAACCACCCTGCCAAATTTCAATGATTAAAAAAATCAAATATATGAAATTAGGCTTCAAAGTTGTATAAAAATCAAACAATGTGGGCGTGGCTGCCGAATCCGCTGAAACCCCGCCCCCTACCAAGTGTCACCTGTCAATCAAAGTCACCACCTCTACCAGAAACATGGACACTACGTTTGAGAGCTTTCTGCTGCTAGCTCGGTGGCTACCTCAGCTGCTAGCTCAGCTGCTAGCTCGGCGGCTAGCTCGGCGGCTAACTCAGCTGCTAGCACGGCGGCTAACTCGGCGGCTAGCTCAGCAGCTAACTCAGCTAACTGGCTAACTGTAGACTGTAGTAGTAGTAGTGTGTGCTGAATGTATTTATACCTCTACAGCAGCAGGGGCGGGTTTATGCTAATCACTAAATCCTGAACACAGAAATCTTGAAACACAGTTTGTGAAGCCTAGCTCCACAATTCAAATCTAAATGGTTGAAATGCTTTTTACACCTTTTTTTAGAAATACATTTATGACCTATTTAATGTGTTTAGAAGAAAATGTCTGATGATCACATACCTTGCTAGTGGCTCTATGAGGCTGTAATTAAGCACAGTGGAGCTTTGAGCTTAAAGATATTATTGGCATGCTACATACACACAATGACAATGTTTGCATGCCAATGTTTAGCATGTATAATGTTCACTGTGCTCGCTAGACATCTCAATCAAAACCACAAGCATATATTTAGAAACTATGAATTCCAGTGCACATTTTTAATCAATCCATCCCATAGTTGGTCACTGTCGACTAAATTAGACAAACTATTGACCAACAGATAGACTGACATCGACGTCTGTAGAGCCAAAGGGTTAATGTGGCTAGAAATATTATTCACAAAACAAAAAGTAAATTAAAAAAAAAGAAAAAGGGTGCAAGGTTTGATCTCAATAAAAGTGACGTGAAGTGTTGTACAGTCCTATCGGTTTGAGTTATTGCCTCATCAGCTTCTTGAATGTGTTGGTAAATGGATTTAACTCCCGAAGGACTCCGGCATCCTTGGCCCACATTACTTTTTTTTTTTTCAAAGGCTGTTGTTGGCTCAGTTTTAAAGCTAGAGAGTGAAGATTCTGGTATAATATGAAACTAGATCAACTAAGGCATAAATTGATACCTAGCGTGTCATGCTAAGGTGCTAAAGTTTGGCTATATGTTGGTGAGGCAAAAGCTAGCATGGTCATTTTCAAAGGGGTTCCTTTACCTCTCATATGCATACTGGGTCAATTAATCGTGGTGTTCACTGTTGCCATGACAGCAAAGGTTGCATATCTGTAAGGAATTCGAAAACTTGTCTCCAGTGATCATTTTAACCCAAACCATGATCTTTACATAGTTCTGATCAAGTAAACTAGACATTAACCACAGCTTCCTTCCGCTTTTCCTTTCTTGCTTCCTCCCTCCTTCTCTCTTTCGTTCCTTCCTTTCTCTTTACTCCCTTCCTTCTGTCCTCCCTTCCTCCTTCTTTCCTTCCCTCCTTCCTTTCCTCTGTCCTTGTAGTGTGTAATTCCTCTTTTCCTTTCTCACTCCCTCCTACCTTCCTTCTTCCTCCCTTCCTTCCTCCTTTCCTTCCTTCTTCCTTCCTCCCTCCCTCCCTCCTTTCCTTCCTTCTTCCTTCCTCCCTCCTTCTCTCTTTCGTTCCTTCATCCCTCTTTCCTCCCACCCTCCCACCCTCCTTCTTTCCTTCCCTCCTTCCTTCCTTCCTTCCTTCCTTCCTTCCTTCCTTTCCTCTGTCCTTCTTTCCACCTTCCTCCCTTCCTCTTTTCCTTCCTCCCTCCCTCCTACCTTCCTTCCTTCCTCCCTTCCTCTTTTCCTTCCTCCCTCCCT
>NC_070592.1:5612279-5634501 GCF_027409825.1 Scomber japonicus | reverse complement strand
CTTCCTTCTTTCCTTTCCTCCCCCTATCTTCCTCCCTCCCTTCTTTCCTCTGTCCTTCTTTCTGGCTTTCTGCCTTTCCTCTTTTCCTTTCTCCCTCCCTCCTTCTTTCCTTCTTTCCTCTGTCATTCCTTTCTTTGCTCCCTTCCTTCCTCCGTCCTTTCCTTCCTTCCTTCCTTCCCGGCGTCTTCCCTCCATCCATCCTTCTTCCCCCTTCCCTCCTTCCTTCCTTTCCTCCCCCTACCTTCCTCCCTTCCTTCTTTCCTCTGTCTTTCTTTCCTCCTGTCCTCTTTTCCTTTCTTCCACCCTCCTTCTTTCCTTCTTTCCTCTGCGCTTCCTCTCTTCCTTCTTTCATTTGCTCCTTTCCTTCCTTCCCTCTTTCCTCCCTCCATCCTTCCTTCTTCCTCCTTTCCTTTCTTCCTTCCTTCCTTCCTCCTTTCCTTCCTTCTTCCATCCTTGACTCGAGGACAACAGGAGGGTTAAGTAAAATGCAGTCTGTGTGTGTGTGTGTGTGTGTGTGTGTGTGTGTGTGTGTGTGTGTGTGTGTGTGTGTGTGTTGCAGGGTTTTGACACATGACCGTGCAGCCGATGTGTTATCTTAGTCGCTGTCGCTGCCAGGCCGTTGTAGCTCATCTGCAAACAGCAAGCTGATACTGAGCTGATTAACTCTGACTACACAAAACAAAATAGAGCAAATCCATGTCGTGGTCAATATTTGGCTCGGTGGTCACACACAGACAGGGGCCCGTAACCCACGACAACATGGGTTTAATACCCAGCCGCAGCTACTGAGACTTGCACTAGGAAAGGAAGGTTTAAAGCGTAACACAGATGCCAGCTTCAAAAGGTACTGCACAGTAATTCAGACCTCAAATCCCACTTTGAACCCAGTTGACACAGCTTGCATCAGAAAACACAGCCCTTCTTCTCTTAAGTCAAAACATGAACACAGATGTCCAACACATATATTGCTTGAAGCGGTGCAACTTACGCTTTTAAAGTGAGATCAGTATCTCCAATGGCCACAGCAGATACATATCCTTAAATCAGTAGAAACCACAGACTGTAATATATAAAGGTGGACGTCATGACAGCTCCACAAAAGCGAGGCTAAAATGTCTGGATCGCCCCCCTTCATGTTAACAGATGGGGCATGAGCCAAGCTAAAATTACACATCAAATAAATCTTTCCCAAAGATGATTTTTGTCATTTTAAGTTGTAGTTTTTGATTATTTAAAAAGGGAATATGACATTGTGATTGACAGCTGTGACAGTCGCTCTCAAACCTCTATCAGGTGGCGGGAAGGCTCTGGCTCCAAATTACATTGCAAGATGGAAACTCCCAGAAAGTAGCTAATTTGGCTTCACTTTGCATGGTGGCAGGAAGTGGAGACACATCGTCCACATTTCTGTACAGTCAATTGTAGAAACATATAATATAACATTAATAATAATCATCATATTTAGAAGTTGCATCTTTTTTATTACAGTGTGGATATGAACTTCTAGCAGTGAGTGCAGGATTCCTTTAACGGAGCAGATTTTCTGTTTTGCATCATTCGAAAAATTAATGATTATGCACTATTTTTTATCATCTTCTCAAGACAAATAACAATCTCAGCATACAACAATAAACAGCCAATAAAGTAACTGTGTTGTGAATTGAGACGCAGGGAGCAACAGACTGTAATTGTTACTATAATATAAAAAAACTGTGATGGTAACATTATACTTCCTGTTTAACCAAAAGCATGGTGAGAGCGTTGGTCTTAAAACATATCCCCTATAATAATACACAGAAAATCAATTCCAAATCCATAAAAATGTTCTTAATTGATTTTTGATGGTACCAAAGCTCAAAATGTCCTGTGATAGTTATAGTATAGAGACCTGTTTTGAAACTTTGGGACAAAAGGTAAAAACACAAATGATTTTATACTGACAACAAACTTTTTATCAATTAACCCTCCTGTTGTCATCAGGTCAAGGAAGGGAGGAAAGAAGGAAGGAAGGAAAGAAAGGAGTAAGGAGGGAGGAAGGAAGGAAAGGAAGGAGGGAGGAAGGAAGGAAGGAAGGAAGGAAGGAAGGAGGAAGGAAAGGAAGGAGGGAGGAAGGATGGAAGGAAGGAAGGAAGGAAGGAAGGAGGAAGGAAGGAAGAAAATGAGTAAAGAGGGAGGGAGGGAGGGAGGGAGGGAGGGAGGAAGGAAGGAAGCAAAGGAGTAAGGAGGGAGGGCAGAAGGAAGGAAGGAAGGAAATGAGTAAAGAGGGAGTGAGGAAGGAAAGGAGGAAGGAAGGAAGGAAAAAAGTATAGAAGGAGGGGAAGAACGAAGGAAAAGAGATGGGGTTGATTTGACCCGGGAGGACGACAGGAGGGTTAAAACTGACGGATCTAAGCTGCAGGTTGTCGCCCCCCGCCCCCCTCTCTCTCTCTCTCTCTCTCTCTCTCTCTCTCTCTCTCTCTCTCTCTCTCTCTCTCTCTCTCTCTCTCTCTGTCTCTCCCTGTTTCCTGTCGTATATATATATATACAGGTAGACAAACACATCGTAAGTATAACAATATAACAATATATCTATTGTCACTACATGCCTCAAGCCTTTAAATAAAGGGAATGAAAACCTAAGGGGGAGTAAAAAAAAAGACCAATAACATCAAACTGTGTTCCCAAGGGTAAAGGAAAAGATATTAAAAAAATAAAAAATTCACATTTTTATCAAATACCTGTTGTGTTTGTGGGAGTAGAGAAAAGCCCGATCATGAAAACGTGTGTTATTGCGACCTGTATAAGAATAAACTGCATGTTGAGCGAAGCAAATCTAAATTTATCCTGCAGGAAACAGCTGACTAAGCTCAATATCAAAATAACTAGCGCACACAGACACACAGACACACACACACACACACACACACACACACACACACACACACACACACACACACAGTAATGCAATACCTTCTACCTGCTCTTTCTGTTCAGCAAGCAGTGGTGAATAAACTGAATCTAGTCTGTTTACTCTCTGTTTGAGTAAAATGTATATTTGTGCTGGCTTACCTCGGCGCATGTGGAGTGCAGGAAAGACGAAAGGAAGGAGAGAGAGAGAGAGAGACTGGAGGAGAAAAACTGCAAAGTCATGGTTTGCAATGACATTTAAATTTTTAAGGAGGCAAACAGAGGAAGATCATTTGAGGCTGATGGGATGACAGAGAGCTCTGGTATTATAGTTTAATGCCATATAATGCCAGCAGACCCAAAGATCTTCATGTTTTTTAACCCTCCTTCCTTCCTCTTTCTTTGCTCCCTCCTCCTTCCATACTTCTTTCCTCACTTCCTTCCATCAATCATTCATTCCTTCCTTCCTTCCTTCCTTCCTTCCTTCCTCCCTCCCCCCTTCCTTCCTTCCTTCCTTCCTCCCTTCCTCCCTCCCTCCCTCCCTCCCTTCCTTCCTCCCTCCCTCCTTGCTCCTTTCCTTCCTTCCTCTTTTCCTTCCTCCCTCCTCTCCTTACTCCCTTCCTCCCTTCCTCCCTCCCTCCTTGCTCATTTCTTTCCTTCCTCCTTTCCTTCCTTCCTTCCTCATCCCTTCCCCCTGTCCTTCCTTGACCTGAGGACAACAGGAGGGTTAACACTGCTTGATGTTTTAATCACCTTTATCATTATGTAAAACGGTAAATGCTTATTATATGTTTGTGAGTGTGCAGGTTTACACTGAAAGAGACAATTATAATGCACTTTTGTATGCATTCAACTCCATATCAATGATTTATATATACAATACAATACAATACAATACAATACAATATACTTTATAGTCCCACCAGCCTTACTCTACCATCCCAACAACAATTACATAACAGTATTGCACATATATCCCATAACATTGAACACAACACATACATACACCAATGCTAAAAGATCACCATAATAAAAGCACTATAAAATTATTGCACAGTCTTCGGCCTTAAGCAGCATTATTTAGGAATTTGATGGAGGATGGATAATGATTTACACTCTTATTAGTACAGTGACAAATGGCCAAAAAGGGCTTTAGTTTTCGAGATACCCCAACCAGAGGTAGAACTAGACCCAACCAAGTTTTTACTCATCTCTAAGGTCTCCCATTTATGAAATGGATTCTTGGCCAAACATATTTCTTTGCCAAGATGGTTAAATGTAAAGATATTGTTATACACCTCAAAACTAAAAAAAGAGCTAAAATACAGCTTGTCCGTATGGGGGTTAACACACATAAACTGATGTAGATGAACAACACAAGCTCTGAGAGCTTTAACAATTGACGTGTATGTAGTCAGGATGTTGCTGTACCTACTAGAAGAAGTAGGGTGTGAATATCATGAAGTATGAGGGAGATAGAGGCCTTGGAACACACTTCTAAAATAGGCGAATATGAACAAAAATCATATCTATTCTGAATGTTTTCATTTAGTTTGTAACTGCTTTGCATGGGTTGTCATAGAAACACATATGATGGCTTGTTAGAAAGGTGAGGTTGTGCTGAATCCAACAATACCAAATATGTGAATGTGACATGCATAATCAGGGTGCAACGTCACTTCATGTGGTGTCCCAAATGAAAGAAAGTGAAATGTTGTGAAATACTATCAAGTCTCCAGTCCAAAGCTTTACTATGCTACGAATAAACTGTCGTATGAACACACAGGTGGCACACTATAAAATTATTGCACAGTATTCGGCCTTAAGCAGCATTATTTAAGAATTTGATGGAGGTTGGATAATGATTTACACTCTTATCGCAGTCTCTCTGAATCAGACTGAGCTACATTATGTTTTGGCCAGGAATCGATGTGTATTTGAGGTAAAAAGTAAAGTGAGATCTAACTAAAGTTGTTTGCTTAGCCTCTGGAGCCACCAGGAGTCTGCTGTGGGGCGTCTTCTGGGAGCTGAACAGATTGGGCTCTGAGGGACGGGGGGACCTTAAAGAAACAGGTGCTAAAATGTCCTGTTTCAGAAAGAGGCTCAGTAGTGTAGCCAGAAGAAGGGGTTTGAACTCTAAATCTTATAAAGCCAAAGATTATAAATGTGATCTTTGAGATGTGCATGATATGTCACCTTTTAATCTGAATCAGCTGGTGTGTGTCTTGACCCAAATTGAACACGTTATAATAATCTTTGTAAGGTGAAACGTGCCGGTGAAGATTAAGGTCAGAGTGAAAAACAGTTCCAACAAATCCCAACTGAGACTGAGAGCTGGCCAGTTGGGTAAAACCACTTCCTCTGATTTGAACCTGCCACTTTTCAGCCACAGAATCTGACGGCAATCACCAAAATCCACTGCAGCTTACAATGTAATTAAAGCTCTTTTTTTTCTCCTTTTTTTTTTTTGGATAAACTGTCAGATCACCAGCTGGTTTCCACACTGATCAGCGCTGGAAGGAACAGCTGATTACTGGCTGCAGACTCACAGCCGACAGATTTACAGCTTAAACTGAACATACTGCAATCATTAGTATTAACTGTGATTATTTATCTCTGAGAATTGGCTAACAGTAGCGCTTCATGCTAATATTAGAATCTCGACTCTCGTCTTCAACCGCAGCAGCTGTGCGTCAAGTGAAATGACATTTAATATTTATATGAAGCAGAATTATGCCATTACCAATTATGCAAACTAAACTTACACTGTGCACTTTCACAAATCAATTGTGCGGCCTGGTGACAAATTGAATGCATAATTCTGGTATTCATCAGCCCACAATGTATTCCTAAAGTTGGTCTGCAAGCTGCCAGAGCCCCAAGCCAGGCAGCTGGCAAGATATTGGCCAGATATCTCAGCTGTTATTGGCAGCCTGAGTCTCATAACCAACAGGGTCATTGCATTATCTGAAACAGTCGGAAAGAAGGAAGGAAGGGAGGGAGGGAGGAAGGAAGGGAAGAAGGGAGGAAAAGAGGCAGGAAGGAAGGAGGGAAGGAAAGTAGGAAGGGAGGAAGGAAAAGAAGGAAGTAAGGAAGGAATAAAGAAGGAGAGGAAGAAGGAAGGAAGGAAGGAAGGAAGGAAGGAAGGACGGACGGACGGAAGGAAGGAAGGAAGAAGGAAGGAAATGAGGGAGGGAGGAAGGAAGGGAGGAAGAGGTAAGGAAATTAGGGAGGAAGATGGAAGGAAAGGAGGGAGGAAGGTAGGAAAGTAGTATGGACGAAAAGAGGAAGGAATTTAGGAGAGAAGGAAGGAAAGAAAGAAGGAGGGAGGGAAGGAGGGAGGAAGAAAGGAAAGGAAGGAGGGAGGGAAGGAGGAAGGATGGAAGGAGGAGGGAGCAAAGAAAGAAGGGCGGTGGGGAAGAAGGAAGGAAGAATTAAAGAAAGAGGGAAGAAGGAAGGAAAGAAGGACCAGTCAAAAGAGAGATGGGGTCAATTTGACCCGGGAGGACGACAGGAGGGTTAATCAGGAGCTTAAAATAAGTTTGGGGCTCAATTAGCATCTCATTACTCTACACAGCATATTCTTAGCTTGCCCTGGTGCCCTGTCTTGTTTTGACGAGTGTAAAGAAGCATCCTTAGCAACCACAACCTCTCCTCTCTAGAGTACATGGTCATCTTATTGTGGTGGAGAGGGTTACATGCCTTTGTGACACCGAGAGCTGTGTGATCATTAGCATTAGCCGCTGAATGCTTCTCCCTAGGACAAACTGTTCCCTGGAGAGAGGAGAGACAGCTACTATAGTACACTCCTAATGGAAGAAGGAAAGCGAGTCCAGCAGGAGAAGAATGAAAGGAAGGAGGGAGGAAAGAAGGAAGGAAGGAGGGAAGGGAGGAAGAAAGAAGGGAGGAAGGTGGGAGGGAGGGAGGGAGGGAGGGAGGAAAGAAGGAAGGGAGGAAGGACGGAGGAAAGAAGGAAGGAAGGTAGAAGGGAGGGAGGGAGAACGCAAGGGAGGAGAGAAGGAAGGGAGGAAGGAAGAAAGAAGGAAGGGAGGAAGGAAAGAAGGAAGGGAGGAAAGAGAGGAAGGAAAGACAGAGAGAAGGAGGGAGGAAGGTAGGAACGAAGGAAAGAAGGACAGAGGAAAGAAGGAAAGAAGGAAGGGAGGGGGATGGAGGAAGGAAAGAAGGAAGGGAGGAAAGAGAGAGGAAGGAAAGGAATAGAGAAGGAGGGAGGGAGGAAAGAAGGAACAGGTTAGGGTGAATGAGGAGAATGAACAGAGAATATGAGTTGGGCTGCAGTCTTTATGGTGAGGCAATAATTACGTCGTCAACAGGTTTGATAATACAAATGTGTGTGTTTGCGTTTCAGCTGTTGACCAGTGTGTGTAGCGGTCCTTCGGGGGGCTCAGCAGTCAGCTCTCTCCCATCGATGCAGCTCGTCAAAAACACACGAGAAACATGAGAAAACATTACAGTCACGAGAAACACATCATGCACGCAGAATTTACTGCAGGCGAAGATCTCGACTCTCAGAGAGATACACAGCCCACGGCCTCATGCAAAAAAAAAAAACCTTCCACACATACACACACACACACACAGCAGCCTGGGAGCGAGCACACACACACACACACACACACACACACACACACACACAGTGATCTCATCATGCCAGCAAGTCGGGGGGGAAACCTCACAGTAAAAGTGCGATGGATGGTAGTTGACAGCCAGCAGGAGACGAGTAACTGTTGGCTGTTTTTTGTTTTTTTGGAGCGGAGAGGTTTATGGCGCACTGCAGAGCGGCAGGCAGGAAATGTAGAATAGTAGGGAGTGAATCAGCATGTGTGTGTGTGTGTGTGTGTGTTAAGTTGGCGAATTGGAAAAGAAGGTCATAGATTCACAGTTGATTTCCACTACTGACATTGCTTTTTTAAAATAAAGGACACGTTAAATGTATTCCAGGTGCGATGAAGTGAGCTTTCTTTTATTTCCCCATTTTCTCCTCGACCAGCTTCATCCGGCTCCACTTGAATTTGTCGCTTTTCTATATTTCCGAGAAATCGTTTTGACTGCCTTTTTTGAAGAAGTGTGAATCTGAAATGGAAGTTTCTATTAAAGGTCCTTCTTCATATCTCCCTGTGCCACTCTATGTAAATATCTCCACAAATATCTATGTTAATGTTTTAAAATCAAACCTGACTGTTTGGATCCGTTGTATTCAGTGCAGTCCAATGATTTTACTGAAGATAGCTCATTTTTCTAGCTTAGTTTTCCAGAAAGAAATCACATCATGGTTGGTGACACTGTGTTTGTTACAGCACTGCTTCAGTTCAGACTGTATAAAAGAAATGGACGTAACATCCGTGACGTCACCCATTGGTTTGTGGACTGCTGCTCAGAAGCCAATAGTTTCGAATCTGGGCAGCGCCATCTTGAAAATTTCAGGTGCATGCTGGGAAAAATAAAAACACAGATTCTACTTATATGGGCATGAGGCGGGGCCATGGGCGGAACCGGGAGGTTGCTATGGTTGCGAGGGCTGGATCTCGAGGGCATTGGTCAATCAACCTGTCAATCAGAACGTAGCCACGCCCTAATGCATACCCTGCTTTATCGTCACATATAAAATCAGGGAGGCCAAAATGTCCCAAATGAACATCATACTGCATTGAAGAAGGTTTTAAACCAGCGATTGAGACCATAAACACATTTTGAAAACGTTTACTGAGGTTAGAAATCAAGTGAGAAGTTGGTGAATTCTCCATTGACTTGTATAGAGACGGTCGCCCCCTGGTGGCCTTTTGATAGAATGCAGTTCTAAGTTACTTCCTGGTTGGCCTCATTTCAGAGAGATTCCGGAACTCCCCGCCTGGTTAATTCGAATGGAAAGATTCCAACTTTGAAAATTCCGGAATGTTGCAACCTTGGTTACTTAGTTACGTAATTAAGTAAAGAACAAAGAGACAGTTTGTTTTAGTAAGTAGTTAGTTTAAGTTTCACTGCTTTATGTTTATTGTGAGTGATCTCCGAGTGTGAACTCCCCGCCTGGTTCAGTCTCAGATTACAAATAACTGCAGTTTGTTGCTTCCAAAGTCCAACTAAAAACTTTCCATTTTTCAACCGATGAAAATGAAACGAACAAATAATTTCACGGCCTTCAACGGAGCCGACAAAGAGCAGAGTCTTGAAATGAATTCATTAACATAAAACATTTTTAAACACCCAATTTTCGTCTTTAACAGCCTGCAAGTTAGTACAATCAATAAAAGGGTGTTTTTATATGGAAATTACACCCCTTGCCATGTTTAATTCAGTGTTCTGTGTGATATCTCAGGTTCCCTGCAGAGAAGTAAAATCTTCTCATTCAGCTTTGAATGCAACACCAGAGAGTGACTCGATGTCATCTGTCAGGACTCTCGCTGAAGCCATCTGGGTGGGAAGTGTTAGTCCAGGCTTCCTATTAAAATCCTTTATGTTGGGATTTTCAGCGTTTTGGCAGGTACATCTATCATGCTTTCATTGGCCTGAGGGATGCTGTCGTATTGATTAGATGACCCACTTCCCTTTTTTTTTTGAGACATCAGCCTAGAAAACTTTCCCACTGCCGCTGACATACAGCACATGGACTGGGAACATGATTTATGATGGTATGCGACTGTAATTAAACTTAAAAAAGTGGAGGTGTTTTTTCTATTTCTATGACTAATTATATTACTAATAATAAACCAAACCAACCCTCCTTGACACAGGCTGTTTGTAATCTATCAACTCAACACTATCATTATCCATTTTCCACAACCTTTATTGGCAGGAAGTGTTGGTGGTCCTGTTCCCAACTTATTATAACTGAACACCATATTTAGCATTTAATCAGATCCTCTAAATCAGAGGTGTCAAACTCATTTTCGTTCGAGGGCCACATACAGACCAATTTTATCTCATGTGGTTAAAAGATTAATTCTTAAGGTTTATGTCCTGTCCTGGGTAAATGCAAGACTCTTAATTTTAATGTCCAGACTGCCAGTTGAACTTAATCATGAGTCTAAATAAACAGCAACAGCAAACTACTGCTAAAAAAAATACATATAAAAGCACAAATAAATAAACTGCAGGATAACTCAGTTTGTAATGCCTTCAAATGTCCTCTGTTTTAATTGGCAGGAAGTTGACATCCAGGCTTCGAGGCTCACAGCTCGTGGAGTGAGAAAAAAAAAAAAGCAGGAATGAAAATGGAGCACAGAGTGAGAGAAATAAATTGAACTGAGTGTGAAAAAAAACATTTTAAAGTAGAAAGAAGAAGCTCCCTTCATGATGAGTGGTGAGGAGGATTCACTGTGAGCTGACATTACTCTTCTCCTCTCAGGGTTAAAACACCTATACGAGGAAACAGCACCGCCTAGAAATCATCTATTATTATTTATTATATAAGGAAGGAAGGAAGGAAGGACTGGAAGGAATGAGGAAGGACAGGAGCAAGGAAGGAAGGAAGGAAGGAAGGAATGAGATGGAAGGAAGGAAGGAATGAGAAGGAAGGAAAGGAAGGAATGAGAAGTAAGGAAGGAAAGGAAGGAATGAGAAGTAAGGAAGGAAAGGAAGGAATGAGGAAGGAAGGAAAGAAGGAAAGAAGGAAGGACAGTAGGAAGGAAGGGGGGAAAGGGAGGAAGGAAGGAAGGAATGAGGAAGGAAGGAAAGAAGGAAGGACAGGAGGAAGGAAGGAAGGACGGAATGAGGAAGGAAGGAAGGAAAGGAGGGAGGGACAGGAGGAAGGAAGGGAGGAAAGAAGGAAGGACAGGAGGAAGGAAGGAAGGACGGAATGAGGAAGGAAGGAAGGAAAGGAGGGAGGGACAGGAGGAAGGAAGGGAGGAAAGAAGGAAGGAAGGAATTATTTATTATATAGCTTAGCAAAACACTTGAGTTGAGCTTACATAACCAATAAAACCAATATTAATAGCTTTTGGGCCTCAGCAGCCAGCGTATCCAACCTGGTGACTTATTTGAATCAATTTCAGTTGCTTTTGATCGGCTATTAGTAACGTAGAGTAATCAATCAGGGTTATTTGTCACTTTCACTTATATGAGGCACAATAACCTTCCTTCTTTCCTCTGTCCTTCTTTCCTTCCTTTCTCTCTTCCTCTTTTCCTTTCTCCCTCCTTCCTTCTTTCCTTCTCTCTTTCTTTCCTCCCCTACCTTCCTCCCTTCCTTCCTTCCTTCCTTCCTTCCTTCTCTCTTTTTTTCCTCCCCCTACCTTCTTACCTTCCTCCCCTCCTTCTTTCCTCTGTCCTTCTTTCCATCCTCCCTTCCTCTTTTCCTTTCGCCCTCCTTCTTTCCTTCCTTCCTTCCTTTCTTCCTTCCTTCCTTCTTTCCTCTGTCCTCATTCCTTCCATCCTTCTTTCCTCTGTCCTCATTCCTCCCCTCTGTCCTTCTTTCCTTCCTTCCTCCCTTCCTCTTTTCCTTCCTTCCTTCTTTCCTCCTTTCCTTCCTCCCTCTTTCTTACCTTCCTTCCTTCCTTCCTACCTTCCTTCCTTTCTTCCTTCCTCTTTTCCTTCCTTCCTTCTTTCCTCCTTTCCTTCCTCCCTCTTTCTTACCTTCCTTCCTTCCTTCCTTCTTTCCTCTGTCCTCCTTCCTTCCTTCTTTCCTTCCTTCCTTCCTTCCTTCCTTCCTTCCTTCCTTCCTTCTCTCTTTCTTTCCTCCCCCTACCTTCCTCCTCTCCTTCTTTCCTCTGTTCTTCTTTCCTTCCTCCCTCCTTTCCTCTTTTCCTTTCTCCCTCCTTCTTTCCTTCCTTCCTTCCTTCCTTCCCTCCTTTCCTTCCTTCCTTCCTTCCTTCCTTACTCCCTTCCTTCCTTACTCCCTTCCTTCCTTGACTCGAGGACAACAGGAGGGTTAACAACTGATGGCACAGCTCCGGCGATGCTAACATGCAATAATCTTCTAAATGCTTGCTGGAAGAGTTTAATACTTAAATTAATGATTGATATTTAATAGTTTAATGAGCTTTTCCTCATTCAGTATAACTTTCATTTTACCCTCCATATACTTTTCTTGGTAAACTTTTTTCTGCTTATTCGTCATCCGAAAGTGTAAGTCTTATATAAGTGACATGACAAGTTATTCTGAAAGAAGAAAATAATATGCATGGGTGTGCTGGTGGATGCAGAGTCCATTACTTTCCAAAACCTCAGGATGCATTACTACTGCACCCGAGGCCACTTAGCAAAGGAAGAGAAATAGCGGCCATGTTTAAATCAGTGTAGAATAAATATAAATGTGTTTACAGTCAGTTTAAACCAGAGGAGTCAAACTCATTTTCATTCAAGGGCCACATACAGACCAATTTGATCTGATGTGGGCCGGATCATTAAAAAGACGGAGGGAAGGAAGGAAGGTAGGACAAATGGAAGGAAGGAAGGAAGGAAGGAAGGCAGGAAGGAAGGAACACAGAAGATTAAAGAAAGGTAGGAAGGAAAGATAGAAGGGAAGGGAGTGAAGGAAGGAAGAAAGGAAAGAAATAAGAAGGGAAAGAAGGAAGGAAGGACATATGGAAGGAAGGACAGATGGAAGGAAGAAAGGACGGAAAGATGGAAGAAAGGAAGGTAGGACGGAAAGAAATAAGAAGGGAAAGAAGGAAGGACAGAAGGAAGGAAGGAAGGAAGGATAGATGGAAGGAAGGAAGGAAGAAAGGAAGGTAGGAAGGAAAGATGGAAGGAAGAAAGGAAGGAAGGAACAAAGAAGATTAAAGAAAGGTAGGAAGGAAAGATAGAAGGGAAGGGAGTGAAGGAAGGAAGAAAGGAAAGAAATAAGAAGGGAAAGAAGGAAGGAAGGACATATGGAAGGAAGGACAGATGGAAGGAAGAAAGGATGGAAAGATGGAAGAAAGGAAGGTAGGACAGAAAGAAATAAGAATGGAAAGAAGGAAGGAAGGACATATGGAAGGAAGGACAGATGGAAGGAAGGAAGGAAGGAAGGAAGAAAGGACGGAAAGATGGAAGGAAGAAAGAAAGGTAGGAAGGAAAGATGGAAGGAAGAAAGGAAGGAAGGAACAAAGAAGATTAAAGAAAGGTAGGAAGGAAAGATGGAAGGAAGGGAGGAAGAAAGGAAGGAAATAAGAAGGGAAAGAAGGAAGGAAGGACATATGGAAGGAAGGACAGATGGAAGGAAGGAAGGAAGAAAGGAAGGTAGGAAGGACATATGGAAGGAAGAAACAAAGGAAGGAAGGACAGATGGAAGGAAGGAAAAGAATACAGGAAGGAAAGTGGGCCGGACTGCCCCCCTCGGTCGGGCCGGTTCTGGCCCGCGGGCCGCATGTTTGACACCTCTCGTTTAAACCATGTTAAGATTAATTTCACCATTCAACTGGCAGAATCGTTACCATGGTTACCTGCAGTTTTAATGAGTAGAATGCTAACAGTTACAAGGAAGCACGTATCCTCTGCTGCTGCCGCGGTGCAAACAAAAGACAACACAGTCATGATCTCTGTCTTCCGTTGTTTCATTATTAAGTAAGTAGAGTCGACAAACTTACAGCTAGCAGAGTGAAATATTTACACTGCTACACAATGTGACTGCTGATCCTGTGGAACTGCAGTTTAATGATGTTGTGGTAAAGCAGAGATGGATAAATGGGAAGCAGAAGTAATGGTTGGGGTTTTTTTTTTTATAGAAATAAGTGTGAGAATAAAACATGATACAGGTGAGGTTAGAGGAGAGGGTTCATTAATCACTGTGTTTATATGGAAATACAAGAAAAAAAGCTCCATGGTCAGGTCAAGGAAGGAAGAAGGACAAGAGGAAGGATAGGATGAAGGAAGGAAAGAAGGAAGGACATGAGGAAGGAAGGAAGGAATGAGAAGGAAGGACGGAAGGACGGAAGCAGGAAGGACAGGAAGGAAGGACAGGATGAGGAAGGAAGGAAGGAAAGGAGGGAGGGAGGAAAACAGCAAAGAAGTAAGGAGAGAAGGAAGGACAGGAGGAAGGGAGGGAGGAAAGAAGGAAGGAAGGAATGAGAAGGAAGGACAGGAGGAAGGAAGGAAGGGAAGGAAGGAAAAAAGGACAGGAGGAAGGAATGAGGAAGGAAGGAAAGAAAGACAGGAGGAAGGAACGAAGGAATGAGGAAGGTAGGAAAGAAGGAAGGAAAAATTAAAGAAAGAGGAAGGAAGGAAAGAAGGAACAGTCAAAAGAGAGACGGGGTCAATTTGACCCGGGAGGAGGACAGGAGGGTTAAAATAATTATAGTTATTTATAATCAGTGTAATATTATCTTCCTCTGTGCTGTATCTGGTTTGTCTTCTCCAGGTGTTTGGCTTTTAGTGTGTGTGCTTTTCTGTAGGATTCTGTCTTTTTTATCCCCTCGCTCCCTGAAAGCTCGATGTGGCCTCAGACTCCTCAGACGTCCCTGATAAGAAAAATTCTGCTCGCTGGTTGGAAACGGCCACGAGGCACAATCTCTCTGAGCCACTCGGGATGAAAGCTGCAGGCATGTACAGTACAGTAGTATTATGTCTCTGTTGGTCTGTTGGTTTCCTAAATATAGACGTATGGAAAGTCCTTGTGAGGGAGGAAGGAAGGGAGGATGAAGGGAGGGATGGAGGGAGGAAGGAAGAAGGAAGGAAAGGAGGAAGGAAGGTTGAAGGAAGGTAGAAGGGAGGGAGGGAGGGAAGGAGGAAACAAGGAAGGAGGGAGGAATGGAGAAAGGAAAAGAGGAAGAGAGGAAAGAAGGAAATAAGAATAGAATATAGAAGTAAGGGAGGAATGAAAGAAGGGAAGGAAAGAAGGAGGGAGGAAGGAGAGAGAGGGAGAAGGAGGAAGGAAGGACAGATGGAAGGAAAGAGGGGAGGAAGGACAGATGGAAGGGAGGAAGGAAGGAAGGACAGACCGAAGGAAGGAAAGAAAGACAGATGGAAGGAAGGAAGGAACAGTCAAAACAGACGGGGTCAATTTGACCCGGCAGGACGACACAAAGGTTATATCTCTGTTGGTCTGTTGGTTTCCTAAATATAGATGTATGGAAAGATTGTAAGAAGTAAAATATCTATATTCTCTTTGCTGTGACGTACAAACTGCTTTTTTATTTAAGTTAACATCGTTCAGAAAGACACGGAAAGGTTGAAGCTCTACTCAGACTTAAATAAACTAACAGCGTCTCCATCAGATACTTTGATTAACCCTCATGTTGTCCTCGAGTCAAGGAAGGAAGGGAGGAAGGAGGAAGGGAAAGGATGAAGGAAAGGAGGAAGGGAGGAAGGAAGGAAGGAAGAAAGAAGGAAGGTAGGAGGGAGGGAGGGAGGGAGGGAGGAAACAAGGAAGGAGGGAGGGATGGAGAAAGGAAGGGAGAAAGATGAAAGGAGGGAGGAAGGAAGGTAGGTAGGAGGGAGGGAGGGAGAAAGGAAAAGATGAAGAGAGGAGGGAAGGAAATAAGGACAGAGAAAATAAGGAAGGAAATGAAGGAAGGAGGGAATGAAAGAAGGAGGAAGGGTGGACAGAAGGAAGGGAGGAAAGAGAAAGAAATGAATGAAAGAGAGAAGGAGGGAGGAAGGAAGGAAGGAAGGGAGGAAAGAGAAAGAAATGAATGAAAGATAGATGGAGGGAGGAAGGAAGGAAGGAAGGACAGGCGAAAGGAAAGAAGGGAGGAAAGAAGGAAGGAAGGGAGGACAGATGGAAGGAAGGAAGGGAGGAAAGAGAAAGAAATGAATGAAAGAGAGAAGGAGGGAGGAAGGAAGGAAGGAAGGAAGGACAGGCGAAAGGAAAGAAGGGAGGAAAGAAGGAAGGGAGGACAGATGGAAGGAAGGAAGGGAGGAAAGAGAAAGAAATGAATGAAAGAGAGAAGGAGGGAGGAAGGAAGGAAGGAAGGAAGGACAGGCGAAAGGAAAGAAGGGAGGAAAGAAGGAAGGAAGGGAGGACAGATGGAAGTAAGGAAGGGAGGAAAAAAGGAAGGAAGGGAGGACAGATGGAAGGAAGGAAGGGAGGAAAGAAGGAACAGTCAAAACAGACGGGGTCAATTTGACCCGGCAGGACGACAGGAAGGTTAAGAAAACTATTTATTGAGTTTTTCCTTATTAACTCAGCTATAGACCTGCATAACAAACCCCCAACAGCACATCATCATTTTGCCTGTTTAAATACTTTGTCCTGAAAAATTAAAATGTTATTAGTGAAAGTCTGTTCTGTTAGTGACAGTAATAAATTGCTTGGCATTTCAGATTGTGTTTTGAGTGCTGCTAGGCTCTGGTTGTTTTTCCTGTGGTTGTGTACAATAATAGAAAAGTCTTCATTCCTTTGTTTTCTGGTTGGTTGATCAATAGTCTATAGTTTGTTGAACACAAGCAGAAAGTGAAGATGAAAATGGTTTAATAGAATAGTCGATCTGCTTTGAGATTGGTTGAGTAAGGCTCGGTCACTGTCTGATATCACAGGTCTATCCATATGAGGGATTAACCACGCATTAAAGTCTGTGTAAAGTAAGAATAAATAATTAGGCTTCAAAGTTGTGTAAAAATCAGCCTCTTTCTCTGCTCCCAAACGCTGTGGGCGTGGCCGCTGAGTTTGCTGAAGCCCCGCCCCCTACCAAGAGTCACCTGTCAATCAAAGTCACCACCTCTACCAGATACATGGAAGCTATGTCTGAGAGCTTTCTGCTGGTAACTTGGCGGCTAACTCGGCTACTAGCTCAGTGGCTAGCTCGGCTAACTCAGCAGCTAACTCAGCGACTAGCTCGGCGGCTAACTCAGCGGCTAACTCAGCGGCTAGCTCAGCTGCTAACTCAGCGACTAGCTCAGCTGCTAGCTCGGCTGCTAACTCAGCTAACTGGCTAACTGTAGACTGTAGTAGTAGTAGTGTGTGCTGAATGTATTTATACCTCTACAGCAGCAGGGGCGGGTTTATGCTAATCACTAAATCCTGAACACAGAAATGTTGAAACACAGTTTGTGAAGCCTAGCTCCACAATTCAAATCTAAATGGTTGAAATGCTTTTTACACATTTTTTTAGAAATACATTTATGACCTATTTAATGTGTTTAGAAGAAAGTGTCATTATATCGGAATCTCACTTCAGCTTCAGAAATCCAACCTTTTTCTTTTGCCTCTATGAGTATCTCTCTTTTATTTGGTTCTTTGAGAGACTCCAGTTGAATTATATGTCAGACGTTTGTACAATTCAGTGTTATTTAGCTGACAATGAGCCTCAGTTGAATTATATATCAGAGGTTTGTAAAATTCTGTGTTATTTAGCTGACAATGAGCCTCAAGCTGGCCCCCTTGTCTGCTTTCTTTATGACAATTTCATCATTTTTTTTTGGTGAATACTTCCAAGGTACAATCTCATTTTTCTATTCAGTGTTACAATTATAGTTCCCCTTTGTTCTTTAATAAGTTCTCCATATCAAAATCGACTTTTTTTTTTTTTTTTGGCAAATGTATTTAGTGCAGCAGTACTTTGAACCAAGAGGACAAAAGGTAGATTTTTGCTTCACTGTGGTGACGCTTAATTAACTTGCTTTTGTAACATGGCGGCTCAACTGCACACTGCTGCCAGTAATGAAGGATATCTAATTTTGGCACAAGCTGGTGTTTCAAAAAAAAAAAAAAAGAGATCATCCATTTGTGTGGCTTACGTGCTCTTTACCGTACAAGTAAACATTAACCCTTTATTGGGCAAATAATTATATTTGGTAACTTCTGTAAATATCCCAAAATATCCTTCCTTCCTTCTTTCCTTCCTTCCTTCCTTCCTTCCTTCCTTCCTTCCTTCCTTCTTTCCTTCCTTCCTTCCTCCCTGCCTTCTTTCTTCCCTTCCTCTTTTCCTTTCTCCCTCCCTCGTTCCTTATTTCCTCCGTCCTTCCTTCCTTTCCTTCCTTCTATCTGTCCTTCCTCCCTCCCTCCTTCTCTCCTCCCTTCCTTCTTTCCTTCCTCTGTCCTTCCTTCCTTCCTTTCTTACTTCCATCTGTTCTTCCTCCCTCCCTCCTTCTCTCCTCCCTTCCTTCTTTCCTTCCTCCAACCCCCTTTCTTCTTCCTTCCTTCCTTCCTTCTTTCTTCCCTTCTTCCTCCCTCCTTCTCTCTTTCTTCCTCCCACCTACCTTCCTTCTTTCCTCCGTCCTTCCTCCCTTCCCTTCCTTCCTTCCTTCCTTCCTTCCTTCCTTCCTTCCTTTGCCCTTCCTTCCTTCTGCCCTTCCTTCCTCCCTTCCTTTCAATGAGTGTCCTATAAAGGGTTAAGCAGCAAATGATGCATAATGAGAAGAAAGCGAAACTGTTTCTTTACCTGTTTGCTTCCTGATGATGAAGTAGTAGGAGATACATTATTTATTATTTCTGCAGCATTATCACAACATGCAACATGAATGAGAAAATTGAACGCTATATAGGATCATAAATTGCTTTGGTGTGGAGTTGAGTCTATTACGTTGGCGAGGACACACACACACACACACACACACACACACACATGCCATTTCCTCCCATCATGGCCGATGGGTGTGTGAGCCCTTTAATATCTGCCTGAATAATGCAGCAGCGTTTCACAAACCAGGAGTCGTTCTTGCTTCATTCCAGGCCTCATCGCATGGCCAGCCTGAAAGAGAGGTATCACAAACCACCCCCCCACCTCCACCTCCCACCTCCCCACCCCCATCTATGCCTTTTCATATCTATTTTCTCCCCTTTTCCCTCACTGCCCTCCACTTCCTATATGTGGCTCCTCTCCCCCTGCTGCTCGGCTCATTATATGCTGCACTTACTGTAGTTTATTACTCCAGCGTTTCTCTTTCTTCTGGCTCTTGGGCACATTTCTTCTCTCTGTGGAAAGGTGTGAATGTAAATTATAATTTAGTCACATGCTCACACACTCACTCACCATCAATCTGATTTCCCGTTTCAATCACCATCTCTCTCTCTCTCTCTCTCTCTCTACTGGCTTGGGATATATTAACCATTTTTTTGTGTAGTGTGTGTGTGTGTTATAGTTCGACCAAAAAAGCTACACTCCATTTTTCCTCATCTGTTGAGGGTAACTCTTTTCATTTCCTGAAATGAACAGTTTTCATCATCTTAATCCCCCTGCCACATCTGTTTCCTCACTCTTAGGACTTCTCACAGACTGAAAAAAACAGGGACAGAGGGACGAGGAAATGGAATTAGAGGGAGACAACAAGAGGAGGAGGGGAGGCTGGAGAGTCTGAGAGGAGGAGAGAGAGAGAGAGAGAGAGAGAGAGAGAGAGAGGGGGAGAGAGAGAGCATGAGAGAGAAGAGAGAGAGAGAGAGAGAGAGAGAGAGAGAGAGAAGCTGGAGAGTCTGAGAGGAGAAAGGATTGAGAGAGAGAGGGAGGGAGAGAGAGAGGGAGAGAGAGAGGCTGGAGAGTCAGAGAGGAGAAAGAGAAAGATGAATGAGAGAGAGAGAGAGAGAGAGAGAGAGAGAGAGAGAGAGAACAAGAGGAGAGAGGCTGGAGAGTCAGAGGAGAAAGAGAAAGGATTGAGAGAGAGAGAGGGAGAGAGAGAGAGGCTGAAGAGTCTGAGAGGAGAAAGAAAAAGAGGGGAGAGAGAGAGAGAGAGGGAGAGGGAGGAAGAGGAGAGAGAGAGCCAACAAGAGGAGAGAGGCTGGAGAGGCTGAGAGGAGAAAGAGAGGATTGAAAGAGGGGGGGGGCGGGTAGAGCAAACATTACGTCAGATAGCCTTCTGGTTCAAAGCAGTGGCATTAGTAAATGATGTTTGGAAAAATGCAGCCAATCTGGTTGGTGACAGATATGAATTGTGTGTGTGTGTGTGTGTGTGTGTGTGTGTGTGTGTTTGTGTGTGTGTGTGTGTGTGTGTGAGTCTCCACACATGTCCGTGTTTGAGTCAGCATGCCCTCTGTGGTCCTGGTATGTCTCCCTCACGGTGGATGTACAATATATTTGGAGCTGTGTTGCACCTGCAGACACTGGAGAGCGTGTCATGTGATCTCACAGCGAGTCATGTGATCTCACAGTGTGTCACGTGATCACAGTGTCTCTGCTTTGATTGAAGCTTGTTCTTCACTGTCTCTGTGTCCATCATGCTGGTTTATCTGTATTATCGACCTTTAAATGAGGCAAAATGAAGTTCAGTAAGTCATTTTGTCTTTTAACCTTCCTGTCGTCCTCCCGGGTCAAATTGACCCCGTCTGTTTTGACTGTTCCTTCTTTCCTTCCTTCCTTCCTTCCTTCCTCCTCCTTCTCACTTTATTTCCTTCCTCTCTTTTTCCTCCCTTCCTTCTGTCCTTCTTCCCTTCCTCCCTCCGTCCTTTCCTTCCTTCTTTCTTTTCTTTCCTCCTTTCCTTCCCCCCTTTCCTTCCTTTTTCCTTCCTCCATTCCATCTTTCCTTCCCTCCTTCCCTTCTTCCTTCTTCCCTCCTTTCCTTCTTCCCTCCTTTCCTTCCTCCCTTCCCTCCCTCCCTTCCTCGAGGACAACAGGAGGGTTAAACAGGTACATGTCATGTGATCTAGATTTATAAACCGTGTTAATATCTAGTGAAGGAATCAGCCAAAGGTTTGTGATAAAATGACTTAATAAGATTTTTTAGACTCGAGCACATAAAACCCTCTGACCTTAAAACTTCAGAACTTCAACATGAAGGTATTTGAAGCGATTACTCGTCTTTGAATTCAGCTCAATTTAAGACTTAATAGGACATGGAGTCTCAGTCTCTCAGGTTTTATTTTACACCTGAAAGCAAAACAGCCTCGCAGAAGAAGAAGAAGAAGAAGAAGAAGTAGTAGTTGCACCTCGTACTCTCCTCCCACTGCAGACGGTAGTTAGCAGTGAAGTGATGACCGCAGCAGGAAGTTGATCTTCATGGTGGTGTGTGACATCACTCGTCATTACTGCTGGATAGAGCCTTATATTCATTGTCTGTAACTTTAAATGCTTAGATTGATACTTTAAGAGGCTTTAACATTCATACAACGGAACGAAAAACATAAAAAACAGCCCTTCCTTCCTTCCTTCCTTCCTTCCTTCCTTCCTTCCTTCCTTCCTTCCTTCCTTCCTTCTTTCCTTCCTCCCTCCTCCTTCTCACTTTATTTCCTTCCTCTCTCTTTCCTCCTTCCTTCTGTCCTTCCTCCTCCCTCCTTCCCTCCTACCTTCCTCCCTTCCTTCTTTCCTCTGTCCTTCTTTTCTTCCTTCCTCTCTTCCTCTTTTCCTTTCTTCCTCTTTTCCTTTCTCCCTCCCTCCCTCCCTCCTTCCCTATTTCCTCCCTACCTCCTACCTTCCTTCCCTCCTTTCCTTCCTCTTTCCCTCCTCCCTTCCTTCCTTCTTCCCTCCTTTCCTTCCTTCCCTATTTCCTCCCTACCTCCTACCTTCCTTTCCTCTATCCTTTTTTTCCTTCCTTCCTTTCTTCCTCTTTTCCTTTCTCCCTCCCTCCTTCCTTCTGTCTTCCCTCCCTACCTCCTACCTTCCTCCCTTCCTTCTTTCCTTTCATCCCTCCTTTCGTCCCTCCCTTCCTTCATTCCTTTCCTCCCTTCCTTCCCTCCTTTCCTTCCTTTTCCCTCCTCCCTTCCATCCTTCCTTTCCTCCTTTACTTCCCTCCTTCCTCCCTCCCTCACTCCTTTCTTTTCTTACCTCCTTCTCTCTTTCTTTACTCCCTCCTTCCTTCCCTCCTTCCTCCCTCCCTCCTTTCCTTCCTCCTTCCTTCTTTCCTGTCCTCCCTCCCTCCTTTCCTTCCTTCCTTTCTTTCCTCCTTTCCTTCCTCCCTTCCTTCCTTCCTTCCTTCTTCCACCCTTCCATCCTTTCTTCCTTCTTCAGGAGCCAATATGACATTCTACTAACAATCCAACAATGCAGTGTATAGTAATTACAACATCTGCAGCATTCCTCCTTTCACTGATTATATGACTCTTATATAAGGAAACATATAGGTTGCTATAGTAACGCTGCATCTGTAAAAGTCGTCTTGCATTTCAGAAAGCATCCCATTTCACACACAAGCACCTCTGAATGAACCGGATGTAAGTGGTGCTTGACAAGATTATCTCGGATGAGAGAAAATAAGATTTCAAACTTTTCGTAAAATAAAATATTGTGACTTTTTTTTAAGCCTTTTTCCTTTTTTGCAGCGTGATGATCGTTTCTCCTTGAAACTGGATGCTCCGAATTTTAAATAAATAATCTCGCTTCACTGGCATGGTTGTACATTTTGATTTAAGAAAATCTAACTCGACTGGAAAACTGATAAATATATTTCATAAGATGTGTTTTTTTTTTTGCTCCCTCCCTTCCTCCCTCCATCCTTTCCTTCCTTCTTCCCTCATTTTCTTCCTTCCTTCTTCCCTCCTTTTCTTCCTTCCTTCCATCCTTCCTCCCTTCCTTCCTTCCTTCCTTCTTCCCTCCTCCCTTTTATC
>NC_070592.1:5549779-5602279 GCF_027409825.1 Scomber japonicus | reverse complement strand
GAAAGAAGGACAGAGGAAGGAAGGAAGGAAGGAAGGAAAGAAAGAGGGAGAAAGGAAAGGAGGGAGGAAGGAAGAACAAAAGGAAGGACGGAAGGAAGGAAAGAAAGAGTGAGAAAGGAAAGGAGGGAGGAAGGAAGAACAAAAGGAAGGACAGATGGAAGGAAGGAAGGAAAGAGGAAAGGAAAGGAGGAGGGAGGGAGGAAGGAAAAGAGGAAGGAAAGAAGGAAAGAAAGAAGGATAGAGGAAGGAAGGAAGGAAGGAAGGAAGGAAAGAAGGACAAAGGAACGAGGTAAGGAACCTCCACCTCTACCTCATCTACTCCGCGTCTACACACATATTTCTGCCACTGCATCACTACACGTCTTCATCTCCACACTATTGTCGCTCCTGTTAGGTTTCACTTTATCTCCCCCCACCCCCCACCGACCCCCCCGACCCCCCCCTTTGCCTTTTCCTTCCTATTTCTTCTTCTCTGTCTTTTTCCACTGCGTCTATAAAGCTCGCCTTCGTGGTCGAGGGAATGTTGATGGTGGCCATTATTTCTTTTTAAGGCTCACAAATTACACTATACCCATATTATTATTATTATATACCTATAAGAACAGAAGGAAGGACAGATGGAAGGAAGGAAGGAAGGAAGGAAGGAGGGAGGGAGGGAGAAAGGAAAAGAGGAAGGAAGGAAGGAAGGAAAGAAAGAGGGGTATATAAGAAAGGAAGAAGAGGGAAGGACAGATGCAAGTAAGGAAGAAAGGGAGGGAGGGAAAGAAGACAGGAAGGAAAGTTGGAAGGATAGAAGGAAAAAAGAAAGAAAGAAATGGAAGAAGGAAGGACAGATGCAAGTAAGGAAGAAAGGGAGGGAGGAAGGAGCAGAAGACAGGAAGGAAAGATGACAGGGAGGAAGGAATGAAGGAAGAAAAGATGGAAGGAAGGAAGGAAGGAAAAAAAGACAGGAAGGAAAGTGGGCTGAACTGTACCCCTCGAGGGGCCGGTTCTGGCCCACGGGCCGCATGTTTGACACCCCTGCCCTATGGGATGTAATGGGGGGGGGCATTAATGGTTTTCCTTTTTGCTTGGTATGTTGCTTCAGTCTATACAGATATGGTTAGATCTTCTTTTTTTTTTTTTTTGGTTAGCCGACGCCGATTGCATCATTTCCGTGAGCATATTATTATAACAGAGGAGAACAGGAGGAGAGAGAGCAGAGAAGGAGATGAAGAGTGCGACAGACAGACGAGACATCAAAAGGGGTCTGCTGCAGAGACGAAGAAGAAGAGGAGAGAGGAGAGTATCAGATAGACAGATAAGACAGAGTTAACACAATTTGTCACAGTTCAAATGTGTCACAGTTCAAAAGGAGTCTTTGTTACACAGTCGAACGGCAGAAGCTATCAGACCTGGGTTGGTCATTTTAGTCAGAACTGAAGAAAGCATTGGAAACATGCAGACTAGTATATGACTGGAAGCTTTTGGTAAATATTCATTTTACTCTGTTGGAGCTTCAGAATGGTGCAATTATCAGGTGTAAATCTAAATAATAACCTTAACTCTAATAATAGTATGAGCGTTAGACTTTAGGTTGTTGGACTGAATTTTTAGGAAATAAGGAAGGAAGGAAGGAAGGAGGGAAGGGGGATTGAGGAAGGAAGAAAGGAGGGAGGACAGAGGAAAGAAGGAAGGTAATGGGGAGGAAAGGAAGAGAGAAGGAGGTAGGGAGGAAATAAGGAAGGAAAGAAGGAGCGAGGGAGGAAGGAAGGACAGAAGGGAGGAAAGGAAGAAAGGAAAGGAAGGAGGGAGGAAGAAAGAAAGGTAGGATGGAAGGGAGGAAGAAGGAAGGAAAGAAGGATAGAGGGAGGGAGGAAGGAAGAACAGATGGAAGGAAGGAAGGAAGGAAGGAAGGAAAGAAGGATAGTGGAAGGAAGGAAGGACAGAAGGGAGGAAAGGAAGAAAGGAGAAGTAGAAGTAGATGTAACATTTTGGTAGAGCAAAGAGTCTCATATCTATTATTCATTTTACTCTGTTGTAGAAATTATCAGGTGAGAATCTAAATAATAACCTTAACTCTAACAATGTGGGACAGTTTAATGCTACAGTAGTATGAGGGTTAGACTTTAGGGAATAAAGAAGGAAGGAAGGAAGGAAGGAAGGAAGGAAGGAAGGAAGGAAGGAAGGAAGAAAGGGGGATGGAAGGAAGAAAGGGGGATGGAGGGAGGAAATAAGGAAGGAAGGAAGGAAAGAAGGATAGAGGAAGGAAGGAAGGAAGGAAGGAAGGAAGGAAAGAAGGATAGAGGAAGGAGGGAAGGAAGGAAAGAAGGACAGAGGAAGGAAGGAAGGAAGGAAGGAAGGAAGGAAAGAAGGATAGAGGAAGGAAGGAAGGAAGGAAGGAAGGAAGGAAAGAAGGAGGGAGGACAGAGGAAAGAAGGAAGGACTTCTTCCTTACTTCCATCTGTAATTCCCACTTCTTCCTTCCTTCCTTCCTCCCTCTGTCCTTCTTTCCTTCCTTCCCTCCTTCCTCTATCCTTCTTTCCTTCCTTCCTTCCTTAGACTTTAGGTTGTTGGACTGAATTTTTTTAATGAGCCTTAATAAAACAAATTATGAAATGAACATCTGTGGTGGCAGCAAATGTGCCAAAACCTGCATGCAAATGAAAATGAATTCCCCAAAAAAATGAAAGAATGAATGGATGAGGTTAAGAAACGCTGTCAGAACGTCTGCGTGTGGGTTTGATACCGGAGCAGATTGTGAGTTTAGCACGTTGCAGTAGCTTATAAAATGGATTTTTCTTTTTTTTTTCTTTTCTTTGCTTGTGTGAAGGCTGCTAATGCATGATTGATCATCAATCAGTATTCTGCTGCCTGGTGCACCAAACCTGGAGCTCTTTAAACATCTGCTACAGTGAGAGAAGAGAGACTGAAGAAAGGCTTTAAACTCACTGTACGAACAACACAACAGAACAGGATCGAACAAAGCTGTACGGGCGTGCACGTGTGCTGGTGCACGTGTGCTGGTGCACGTGGCTCTTTCTCTTCAATGCTTCATGCTGTGATGCATTTATGTGAGCGTGTTCTTATAGTTAGAGAAATAATAATATGGGTAGTGTAATTTAAAAAGAGCCTTAAAAAGGAAATAATGGCACATTCTTTCTTTTTTCCTTCTTTCCTTCCTTCCTTCCATCTTTCCTTCCTGTCTTCTTTTCCTCCCTCCCTCCCTTCCTCCCTCCCTCTCTCCATTTCGTGTCATCCTCCCGGGTCAAATTGACCTTGTCTGTTTTGACTGTTCCTTCCTTCCTTCCTTCCTTCCTTCCTTCCTTCCTTCTTTTCTCTGTCCTTCCTTCCTCCCTTTCTTTCCTTTCCTCCTTCTTTCCTCAATGCTACCGTCCTTCCTGCCTTCTTTCCTTCTGTACTTCCTTCCTCCCTTTTTCTTTTTCTTTCTTTCCTTCCTTCGCTCCTTCCATCTTTCCTTCCTGTCTTCTGCTCCTCCCTCCCTCCCTTTCTTCCTTACTTGCATCTGTCCTTCCTTCTTCCATTTCTTTCTTTCTTTTTTCCTTCTATCCTTTTTTCCCTTCCATCCTTTCTTGCTCCCTTCCTTCCATCTGTCCTTCCTCCCTTCCTTCCATCTTTCCTTCCTGTCTTTTTTCCCTTCCTTCCTTTCTTGCTCCCTTCCTTCCATCTGTCCTTCCTTCCCTTCCTTCCATCTTTCCTTCCTGTCCTTTTTTCCAACCTTTCCATTCTTTTCTTTCTTCCCTCCTCACTTTTATGCTTTCCTTCCTTCCACCTGTCTTTCCTTTCTTCTCCTTCTCTTTCCGTCCCACCTTCATTCCATTTGTCCTACCTCCCTTTCTGCCTTCCTTCCTTCCTTCCTTCCTTCCTTCCTTCCTTCCTTCCTTCTTTTTAATTATCCGGCTCACATGAGATCAAATTGGGCTGTTTGTGGCCAACCAAAAAAAAAAAAATCTAACCATATCTGTTTAGACTGGAGCAACATACCAAGCAAAAAGGAAAACCATTAACCCTTAAACAGGCAACGTGCACCAGGAGATACACACTCTTTACCCTTCGTGTTGTCCTCCCGGGTCCTTCCTCTGTCCTTCCTTCCTTCCTTCCTTCCTTCCTTCACCTGTCCGTCCTTCCTTCCTTCCTTCCTTCATCTGTCCTTCCTTCCTTCCTTAGATCTAAGTTCAGCTGTTAGGATAAATGTTCCCTCCTTTTATAATATAAATAGACACAGGGCTATTTTTTTTCATTCTTATTAAAAGACAAAAACAAAGAATAAAAATTGAGATCCAGGGATATTTTAAAAAACGTTCAAACGTTCAAACGTGCATTTTGGAGTAAACCAGCTCCATTATGCCGGGCTGAGAAAGTGCTTATCATTTCAAACATGAATCAAGCGTTGACCTGCAGCGATGTCGAAATACCTTGCCTCCTCCTCGTCAGCTGGCTGAAAGCAGCACTTCTCTGCATAACATGAAGCAGCACATTGTTTGCAAGATGCTGCCTTGAAGTGCGTTGAGATCATAGACTGTGTAAAAGAAATGGACGTAACATCCGTGACGTCACCCATTGGTTTGTGGACTCCTGCTCGGAAGCCAATAGTTTTGAATCTAGGCAGCGCCATCTTGAAAATTTCAGGTGCATGCTGGGAAAAATAAAAACATAGATTCTACTTGTATGGGCATGAGGCGGAGCCATGGGTGGAGCAGGGGAGGTTGCTATGGTTGCGAGAGCTGGATCTCGAGGACATTGGGCAATCAACCTGTCAATCAGGACGTAGCCACGCCCTAATGCATACCCTGCTTTATCGTCACATATAAAATCAGGGAGGCCAAAATGTCCCAAATGAACATCATACTGCATTGAAGAAGGCTTTAAACTAGCGATTGAGACCATAAACACATTTTGAAAACGTTTAATGAGGTTAGAAATCAAGTGAGAAGTTGGTGAATTCTCCATTGACTTGTATAGAGATGGTCGCCCCCTGGTGGCCTTTTGGTAGAATACAGTTCTAAGCTACTTCTGCGTTGGCCTCATTTCAGAGGACCAGAACTCCCCGTCTGGTAGAGATGAGCCATTTTGTTCACATATCGTCCAAATGATGACCGCAACTTTACAGAGATGCCAATTCTGCTGTTTTTTTTATTTTGGAAAGCAATACAGGAGGAAAAACAAACTTTACTTTGGTTTGATTGAAACTTTTGCCTGTGTGGAACCAAAGCAACCCAAAGGCAAAATCCACTGATTTGGGCCAAAGCAAAGAAACTCTAGGTAGCATAGAAGAGGCCCTGAGACAAAATGATGAACTATGCTTGTACATTCGATTGTTTTTCAGTTTTTTCAATAGTTTTTTTTAAAGACTCACATTTCTCTAGTATCTCTCTCTCTCTCTTGGTTTCCCTCCTGCCTCTGAAAGACAAAAAAAGAGAAAAGGATACACATTAAATAATGATTTTTAGGGAATGGAGCATGCACGTGTAACCTTTATCATTACTTTCATTTCCACCTTTCATAAACCTGCCAGATTAGAACAACGCAGGCTTGTGTTCCTTTCTCCCTCCCTTCCTCTGTCCTTCTTTCCTTCCTTCCTTCCTTCCTCTATCCTTCTTTCCTTCCTTACTTCCTCTTTTCCTTTCTCCCTCCCTTCCTCCTTCCTTCCTCTATCCTTTTTTCCTTCCTTCCTTCCTTCTTTCCTTCCTTCCTTCCTTCCTTCCTTCCTTCCTCTATCCTTCTTTTCTTCCTTCCTTCCTTCCTTCCTTCCTTCCATCTGTTCTTCCTTCCTTCCTCCCTCCTTCTTTCCTTTCCCCCTTCCTTACTCTATCCTTCTTTCCTTCCTTCCTTCCTTCCTCCCATCTGTTCTTCCTTCCTCCCTCCTTCCCTCCTTTCCTTCCTTCCTCTATCCTTCTTTTCTTCCTTCCTTCCCCTTTTCCTTTCTCCCTTTCTCCCTCCCTCCTTCTTTCCTTTCCTCCTTCCTTCCTCTATCCTTTTTTCCTTCCTTCCTTCCATCTGTTCTTCCTTCCTCCCTCCCTCCCTCCTTTCCTTCCTTCCTCTATCCTTCTTTTCTTCCTTCCTCCCTCTTTCCCTTTCTCCCTTTCTCCCTCCCTCCTTCTTTCCTTCCTTCCTTCTTTCCTTCCTTCCTCCTCCCTTCCTCTTTTCCTTCCTCCTCCCTTCCTCTTTTCCCTTCTCCCTCCCTCCTTCTTTCCTTTCCTTTCCTTTACTTTCCTTGTTGGCTGCTTAAGAGGAAGAAAACCTCTTCAATAGTTTTGTGTTCTTCTCCTCCTCACAACACAAGCAGACACGAACGCTCTGCAACATGTTAATCGATACAGAGAAGATAATCCTGACCTCGGAAAAGATAAGACAACATAAAACAAGATGAGATTTTAATGACGCTGATGGGAAAGTGGGTCATGACAGCAGCAAAGAACACGATTTTGAAGAAAATATAACAACTGGAACAAGCTGAAAGATCGGAGAAACGATAACAAGCAACCTTTATCATCATGAATCAAAGTGACACTATCAGCCGAATATGATTTTTTTTTTTTTTTTTTAAGTAAAAGATTTCTTTTTTTAGACAACTCTGTTTCTACATAACATACCATTTTGCTTTATTCTACTGGACAACTTTAAAAGATGGAAGCTTTAACCCTTAAACAGGCAACGTGCACCAGGAGATACAGACTCTTTAACCTTCCTGTTGTCCTCCCGGGTCCTTCCTCTGTCCTTCCTTCCTTCCTTCCTTCCTTCATCTGTCCTTCCTTCCTCAGATCTAAGTTCAGCTGTTAGGGTAAATGTTCCCTCCTTCTGTCCTTTCTTCCTTCCTTCATCTGTCCTTCCTTCATCTGTCCTTCCTTTCTTTCTCCCTCCCTCCCTCACTCCCTTCCTTCCTCCCTCATTTCCTTCCTTCTTCCTCCCTCCTTCCTTTCCTTCCTTCTTCCTCCCTTCCTTCCCTTCCTTCTTCCCTCCTTTCCTTCCTACCTTCCTTCCTTCCTCCCTTCTTCCTTTCTTTCCTTCTTCCTCCCTTGCTTCCCTTCCTTCCTCCTTTCCTTCCTTCTTCCCTCCTTTCCTTCCTTCCTTCTTTCCTTCCTTCCTTCCTTCCTTTAGGTGCAAATGACATAACTAGTAAGGGCTGTTTATGGGTTAAAAGATGACTAAACTGAGATTGCCTCCTCACTTTACCTCAGTGTGTGATCTTTCAAAAACCAAACTCACAATAATTTAAATAATATCTGGACACTTTTAGTTTCAGCATGTACGGTTTTCCTCCATAATGTACATCCAACCGCTGAAGGCTGAGATCATGCCAGTACTTTCCCAGCTGCCTGGCTCTACTGTTTGGCAGCCTGAAGCCCTCAGACTGCTTCATACTCTCAATGTATCCGAGGCTGATGAGTGTCAACAGCTTGAGCCTGCACAGCCAGTACAGCCAAGGCCAACCATATGACTAATGGCTGGTATTAAGGCTACATAGCATAACAGGAATGAGTCACATGTAGGTTTTCTATGCAGCCTTCGGTACATTTTCATCCGCAATGACTCTAACAGAGGGCATAAAAAGCAGTTGTACAAACCTTACATGAATTATATTACCATAAAGGCAATTAATGTATTATTTCTCTATTTATTGGGGGTTATGGTGCTTCATTGCCTTCCAAAAAGTGCCTCGGAGCAGGTAACCAACCAACTTTAAGATGTGTTCAGTATCAAAGCATGAACAGTAAGCTAGCAAGACATTTAGGATTAAAAAAAAGACCAAATAAAATTCCTATTAACCAAATCTGAGTATTCCTGTCAAGACAATAAATCTTTCATAAATTCCTTCCTTGCAGTGATGTCAAACCATCAAGGCACCCAATGTTCCTCTCTATGCAAACATTATAATACCAACATGCTTTATCTATGAAGTCACCAATCACAAAAATAAACTAGAACTAATCCTTGCAATATTTGCAAAACATGTTTTTTTGAAACCTTTAATTCTGCTGCTAACTCGGCTGCTAGCTCGGCGGCTAACTCAGCTGCTAGCTCGGTTACTAGCTCAGCGGCTAACTCGGCTACTAGCTCGGCTGCTAGCTCGGCGGCTAGCTCGGCTACTAGCTCGGCGGCTAACTCAGCTAACTGGCTAACTGTAGACTGTAGTAGTAGTGTGTGCTGAATGTATTTATAACTCCACAGCAGCAGGGTTTATGTCAACACTGCAGTGATTTTCAGACCTGTCTACTAAATCCTGAACACATAAATCTTCACAATCACAGTTTGTGAAGCCTAGCTCCACAATTCAAATCTAAATGGCTGAAATGCTTTTTACACCTTTTTTAGAAATACACACACATATACTCTGTGCAGGCTCGGCAGGCTCTTCCATGTCAAACTGTGAAAACTGTTTATTTATGGGGCTTTTTGGTAGTACTACACTATGTGGCTAGAAGCACTGAGGTTATCTTTATCTCTCTAAGGTTAGAGAAGCATGGTCAAATTGCTGTAATGTGATTGTTCAGGGTAATGACCACCAGGGTTTGCAAACCTTCAGCCAGTGCTACAGTGTAAAGTTTTATTTTATGAACAACAACAACAACCAATTCGGACTGGAAGCCTAAGTCTGTTTCATGAATGAGATATTGAAGTATGTTGTGCCTTATGGGAGAATTATATTATAGAGCATATATACAGTACTATAGCCTGAGCCTCGGAGTATAACCTGCTCCTCTGACAATCAACAAACATATCTCTTCAAACAGTCTGCCTGAAGTTCACCTCACTCATCATCAGGAATTCAGCAAGTGATCCAGCTCCTTACACAACTCACAGAAATACTCCTTAGCATCAGCAGCGGTTATGGGAATAGTTGCTGACCCTTTCTCCTGGTTTTATTTCTGTGCACTTGCACAAACTTGCATCTTTTGCATTGCATGAAGCTCAAGTTTGAAGGCTGTGAGTTGTTCAGCTGCTTGACTTCTTTGAGCAGTTTTGAGTGATTATATACAAGTTATTCTGAGGCATGGAAGATCTCTGCTTTACAGAGCTAACACATGTACTTTGGATTCATTGAGCCATTCATGAAATGCTTATCCACAGGGAGGAAGTAAAAGCCAATGTGATGAGTATTTTAAAAATGGCCACCGAGGAAGAATGCCCCTGTACACTTTTTACAGACTGCAGTCTCTCTCTCTGTCTGCATACGAAGAGCTTTGACATCCTCTAAATAGGTCAAGACTTTGCATGGCAGAAAATATTATTTCCTCCTTTTTTTCCCAATGTGCCAGTTCAGTTATTTAAAAAGGAATTTACATATTTTCCTTGTTGCTTGTTTTGATCCAGTAACTTTTCATCCTCACAGTACTGCGGGGAAAAGTTGTTTTTTTTTGGTTGAGTGACCTTCCGAAAGAAATGTACAACTGCTGATGCCAGTGTGTCATTGAGGTCTAGAGGAAGTTAATTTTTTTGTTGGCAGCTGTGCTTTTTATACTGTGCTTTATCTACTTTGCCATCTGTGGTTTTATTGTAGAAGCAGCAAACCAATCCAGCACAAGCCCATGATGTTGTCTATTTCTGACACCCCTTCCCTTATTCCCTCTGAATTTGAACCTAAACCTGAAAACAACAAAGCCGTTTCACACCTTAGTCTGGAGGTTAATTAGCTCGATTACAGGAAACTGAGGGACTCATAAAGTGAGGTGATGTTATTTTAAGGAGAAAGTGGGTACATCCAAAAAGTATTATACACCACTAATGAACTACTGAGATGTATTGAACAGGCTGGCAGGGAGGATTTTATCCGTTAAAGATGCAACTGGAACTAATCTGCTTTCATTTGACTCAGGAAATCTATTCTCAAACACATTTTAACAATCCAATAATGCACTAATGGAGACATCATTGGACTGTGTAATAGTATTAATATTAATATGCACTGATAGATGTAACATAGACTGTATACTACTCAGAGGAAGGTGATATTAGGTTAGTCACTTATAAGACAGGTGTTATTATAATGATAATAGTTTAAACACTACATTTGACACATTAACATTTCTTATGTGCCATTTATCTCTTTATGTTAACATTATTTCTCTCTTTATTCGGCATTATGGTGTTTCATTGCCTTCAACCAACCAACTTTGAGATGTGTTCAGTATCAAAGCATGAACAGTAAGCTAGCAAGACATTTAGGATTAAAAAAAAGACCAAATAAAATTCCTATTAACCAAATCTGAATATTCCTGTCAGGATAATAAATCTTTCACAAATTCCTTCCTAGCAGTGATGTCAAACTATCAAGGCACCCAATGTTCCTCTCTATGCAAACATTATAATACCAACATGCTTTGTCTATGCTGAGCTGCTAGCTCGGTTACTAGCTGAGCGGCTAACTCAGCTGCTAGCTCGGCAGCTAACTCGGCTGCTAGCTCGGCAGATAGCTTGGCTGCTCGCTCGGCGGCTAACTCGGCTGCGATCTCGGTGGCTAACTTGATGGCTAGCTCGGCGACTAACTCGGCTAACTGGCTAACTGTAGACTGTAGTAGTAGTAGTGTGTGCTGAATGTATTTATACCTCTACAGCAGCAGGGGCGGGTTTATGCTAATCACTAAATCCTGAACACAGAAATCTTGAAACACAGTTTGTGAAGCCTAGCTCCACAATTCAAATCTAAATGGTTGAAATGCTTTTTACACCTTTTTTTAGAAATACATTTATGACCTATTTAATGTGTTTAGAAGAAAAATGTATGAATTCACTTATTCTGGTCATTTCTAATATTTCTGTCCTTGGTTCTTTGAGCAATTTCTACCTTTTCTGTTACCAAAAGGGTAGTTTAACTGTTCTGACCCAGTCACCTTTTCATAGATAAAACGTACATGGACAGATAAGAACTTGAATGAATGAGTTGCTCAGATAAGATGCCTTTATCTTGGATGTGAAATATGTGTTTAAATACTGATTGTAAGCCCAGTCTTCATGAGATCAGTCAGTCTTGTACAACCTTTGTGGTGATGAATCAATTGCGCAACATCTATTTCTTTTTTTTTTCTTCTTTTTTTTCTTTTTTTAACATTTCACTTGCAGCAGATGAAATTACAAGGCTGTCTTTGATGTAGTGGAAACATAATTTCAGTGAACACTTGCTGCTGGAAGGAGTGACGATATACTTTCAACTTATATAATGTGTACTGTACATGATGGCCCGGTTCAAAAGCAACTCCTTGTTCACTCAGTCAGAGTGTGATTTTTTATATTTGTGTGCAACAGAGAGAGAGAAAAGGGACATACAACACATCTGGATCTGAACAATGAGACTCTGCTGCATGCATAATGGTCACAAAGAAGATAATTAATATACACACAAGTCCTTTTCTGTTTGTCTTTAAAAAAACAAACTGCAATCACCAAGTATTGTTCAGACACACAATGGTGCACAATAAACACAGTGTACTAAATAAAGTGATGTTGGACATAGCCAATAATTCATATAACAATAATAATAATGCATTTTACTTTCAAAGCACATTTAACACAACAACAGTACATCAAACAATATAAATCAGGTGACATTTAGTGCAAAGATAAAGAATAAATATTAATGTGACTACAAAGTGCATTAGTACAATAAATAAAGAAGAATGAAGAATAGGTGCGTTTTCAGGCGGATAAGAATGAAGATTGCATAGTTAGTGAGAGACAGACCGGATTTAAAGGTGGAGACAGTCAGAAGTGTGAAGGAAGGACGGAAGGAAGGAAGAGAGGAAGAAGGAAGAGAGGAAGGAAGGATGGAAATGATGAAGGAAGGATAGAAGGGAGGAAGAAGAAAGGGAGGAAGGAAGGATGGAAGCGAGAAAGAAAGAAGGAAGGAAATGATAAAGGAAGGAAGGGAGGAAAGAAAGGAATGAATGAAGGATGGAGGAAAGAAGGAAGGAAGGGAGGAAGAAAGAAGGAAGGAAATGATGAAGGAGGGAAGGGAGGAAAGAAAGGAAGGAAGGGTGGAAGGATGGAAGGGAGGAACAAGCAAGGAAGGAAGGAAGAAGGAAGAGAGGAAGAAGGAAGGATGGAAGGGAGGGAGGAAGGATGGAAGGGAGGAAGAAAGGAAGGAAGGAAGGGAGGAAAGAAAGGAAGGAATGAAGGATGGAGGAAAGAAGGAAGGGAGGAAGGAGGAAGGGAGGGGGGGAGGGAGGGAGGGAGGGAGGGAAAAAGGAAAAGGTGCCATTCAAAGCACATATAACACAACAACAGTACATCAAACAATATAAATCAGGTGACATTTAGTGGAAAGATAAAGAATAAATATGAATGTGACTACAAAGTGCATTAGTACAATAAATAAAGAAGAATGAAGATTGGATAGTAGTAGTGATGGGAGGAAGGGGGGAAGGAAGGACAGGAGGGAGGAAGGGGGGAAGGAAGAAGGACGGGAGGAAGGAAGAAGGAAGGAAATGAGGAAGGGAGGAAGGGAAAGAAGGAAGGAAGGAAGGCAGGAAAGGAAAGAAGGAAGGGAGGCTCCTACAATATCTAAAACTACAGTCCAGATGTATTTCCCTCACTTCCTCATGGCTGCAGCAGCGGTGTGAGGACTCGGATCACTCCAGGTTATTGTAAATGAGCGATTCAGCATGTGAGGTATATCGGAAGATAGGAAGTATGGGAGGATGGGAGGATGGGAGGATGGGAGGAAGGGAGGAAGGGAGGAAGGGAAGAAGGAAAGGAGGGAGGAAGGAAGGAAGGAAGGAAGGAAAGGAGGGAGGAAGGCAGGAAGAAGGAAGGAAAGGAGGGAGGAAGGAAATCAGGGAAGGAATGAAGGGAGGAAAGGAAAGAAGGAAGAGAGGCTCCTACAATGTCTTCCACATGGCTGCAGCAGCGGTGTGAGGACTCGGATCACTCCAGGTTATTGTAAATGAGCGATTCAACATGTGAGGTATATCGGAAGATAGGAAGTATGGGAGGATGGGAGGATGGGAGGATGGGAGGAAGGGAGGAAGGGAGGAAGGGAAGAAGGAAAGGAGGGAGGAAGGAAGGAAGGAAGGACAGGAGGAAGGGAGGGAGGAAAGGAAGAAAAGAGGAAGGATGGGAGGAAGGGGGGAAGGAAGGACAGGAGGGAGGAAGACAGGAAGGAGGACGGAAGGGAGGAAGGACGAAGGGAAGGAAGGAAGGATGGGAGGAAAGGAAGGAAGGAAGGGAGGAAAAGGGCTCCTACAATGTCTAAAACTACAGCCCAGATGTATTTCCCTCCCTTCCACATGGCAGCAGCAGCAGTGTGAGGACTCGGATCACTCCAGGTTATTGTAAATGAGCGATTCAGCATGTGAGGTATATCGGAGTCAGCGGCCGCCTCCAGGGTTACACACACATTCACACATCTGGGATCTGGCCCCGGCACTTACACTAACACCTATCGACTGCTCACAGTTCAGGGTTAAACATCTCGCTTAAAGGCACCTTAATAGAAGTGGAGAAGGGAGTAGCGAGAGTCTTTTTTTTCTTTTTTATTCTCACTCTTTACACGGAGCTACTAAATGTTGTAGTCGGATAACATCATGTGTGTACATTGTGTTCCACTCTTTTGACTGTTCCTTCTCTCCTCCCTCCCTTCCTTCCTTCCTTCCTTCTGTCCTTCCTTCCTTCCTCCCTCTCTCCTTCTCTATTTCCTCCATCCCCCTTTCTCCCTCCCTTCCTTTACTTCCTCCCTTCATTATTTCCTCCCCCCGTACCTTCCTCCTTTCCTTTTTTCCTCCCTCCTTTCCTTCCTTCGTCCTTCCTCCCTTCCTTCTTCCTTTCCTTCCTTCCTTCCTTCCTTCCTTCCTTTCCTTCCTTCTTCCTTTCCTCCCTTCCTTCCTTCTTTCCTTCCTTTCATTCCTTTCTTCCTTCCTCCCGTCCTTCCTCCTTCCTGTCTTCCTTCTTCCTGCCTTTCTCCCTCCTTTCCTTACTTCTTCCTTTCCTCCCTTCCTTCCTCCTTCCTTCCTTCCTTCCTTCCTCCCTCCTTCCTTTCCTTCCTCCTCCCTCCTTTCCTCCTTCCTTCTTCCTCCCTTGACTCGAGGACAACAGGAGGGTTAAGTGATTGACACATGGGTGTGGTTTCACTTGGATGGCGGCGGAAGTTTTGGACAAAGGGAGTTAAATAGAGCTCCGATATTTTCTGTTGACCGTCACCATCGTCATCATCACTTTATTCTCACAGTCGGATCACATCAGGGTTTTTATATGTTTGTGGAACAGCTGCTTGTCAGTAAAAATGTCATCTGGACTTCAGTATGATTTTGTGGACGTGTCACAGATAAGAGTCTACTAAGTCTCTCAGAGGCCTTTTGGAAAAGTAGTCGCTACATAGTTAGCAAACTTCCTTCCTCCCTTGACTCGAGGTTGCTACAGACATAGTTAGCAAACTTCCTTCCTCCCTTGACTCGAGGTTGCTACAGACATAGTTAGCAAACTTCCTTCCTCCCTTGACTCGAGGTCGCTACAGACATAGTTAACAAACTAAAAGATATAAATAGTAAATAGCTATTCCATGATTTCACCATCTGTACACCTGCAGCCTTCATACAGGAAATATTATCTTACTTTTTTTGGACATCTTGAGCTCATGACTGTGATTTTTAAGATCAGCTGTAAATTATATAACATTGCAGCATCTTCCTTCAAAAAAAAAAGAAGATAAAATTAAAGGATTTCATCATTTACATATAAATTACATCCACTGAGCAAAATAGAAATTTAATTATTTGAAAAAAAACAGTGTCAGATGATGTTTGTGTGAAGTGGTTGTTGATATAAAATGATTAGCACAGTTAACATTCATTGCTTCCTCAGTGTTGTGGATTTCTAACCTTGTATTCCATAAATTACATTCATACATGACTACGCTGCAACAGAAACATAACGCTGAGTGAATTACTTTGTCTCTCAACGTAATGAGACAAATGTTGTTCATTAACATATTTTGCAAGTTAGCAGAAATACTGAGCGTGAGAATGAAATGTTCAGAGACAACATCGTTTGAAATTTCCCACAATCACTAGTAGACACTGCAGCAGTATTAACCTTCCTGTTGTCCTCGAGTCAAGGGAGGAAGGGAGGAAGGAAAGGAGAGAGGAAGGAAAGGAGGGAGGGAGGAAGGAAGGAATGGAGGAAGGTAGGAAGGAAGGAAGGAGGGAGGGAGGGAGGGAGGGAGGGAAGGAAGGAAGGAAGGAAAGAAGGATGGAGGAAGGGAGGGAGGAGGGAGGGAGAAAGGAAGGACAGAGGGAGGGAATGAAGGAAGGAAAGAAGGATGGGGGAGAGAAGGAAGGAAGGAGGGTAGGAGGGAGGGAGGAAAGAAGGAAGGAGGGAGGGAGGGAGGAAAGAAGGAAGGTAGGAAGGGAAAGAAGGAAGGGATGAAGGAAGGAAGGACAGAGGGAAGGAAGGAAGGACAGAGGAATGGAAAGAAGGATGGAGGAAAGAAAGAAGGAAGGATGGAGGAAAGGAAAGAAGGAGAAAAGGAAAGAAGGATGGAGGAAGGAAGGTAGGAGGGAGGGAGGAAAGAAGGAAGGAAGGAGGGAGGGAGAAAGGAAAAGAGGAAGGAAGGGAAGGAGGAAGGTAGGAGGGAGGGAGGAAAGAAGGAAGGAAGGAGGGAGGGAGAAAGGAAAAGAGGAAGGAAGGAAAGGAGGAAGGAAGGTGGGGGGAGGAATGAAAGAAACATTGAGTGAATTACTTTGTCTCTCAACGTAATGAGACAAATGTTGTTCATTAACATATTTTGCAAGTTGCAGAAATACTGAGCGTGAGAATGAAATGTTCAGAGACAGCATCGTTTGAAATATCCAACAATCGCTAGTAGACACTGCAGCAGTATTAACCTTCCTGTTGTCCTCGAGTCAAGGGAGGAAGGGAGGAAGAAGGGAGGAAGGAAGGAAGGAAGGAAGGAGGGAGGGAGGGGAGGAAGGAAGGGAGGAAGGAAGGGAGGAGGGAGGGAGAAAGGAAGGACAGAGGGAGAGAATGAAGGAAGGAAAGAAGGATGGGGGAGAGAAGGAAGAAAGGAGGGTAGGAGGGAGGGAGGAAAGAAGGAAGGAAGGAGGGAGGGAGGGAGGAAAGAAGGAAGGTAGGAAGGGAAAGAAGGAAGGGATGAAGGAAGGTAGGAGGGAGGGAGGAAGGATGGAGGAAAGAAAGAAGGAAGGATGGAGGAAAGGAAAGAAGGAGAAAAGGAAAGAAGGATGGAGGAAGGAAGGTAGGAGAGAGGGAGGAAAGAAGGAAGGAAGGAGGGAGGGAGAAAGGAAAAGAGGAAGGAAGGAAGGAAGGAAAGGAGGAAGGTTGGAGGGAGGGAGGAAAGAAGGAAGGAAGGAGGGAGGGAGAAAGGAAAAGAGGAAGGAAGGTGGGGGGAGGAATGAAAGAAACATAACGCTGAGTGAATTACTTTGTCTCTCAACGTAATGAGACAAATGTTGTTCATTAACATATTTTGCAAGTTAGCAGAAATACTGAGCGTGAGAATGAAATGTTCAGAGACAACATCGTTTGAAATATCCAACAATTGCTAGTAGACACTGCAGCAGTATTAACCTTCCTGTTGTCCTCGAGTCAAGGGAGGAAGGGAGGAAGAAGGGAGGAAGGAAGGAAGGAAGGAAGGAAGGAAGGAAGGAGGGAGGGAGGGAGGAAAGAAGCCCAATGGAAGGAAGGAAAGAAGGACAGAGGGAGGGAGAAAGGATTTTTTGTGGTATATTAACATTCTTAGGAGACAAGGATGGGATTTGATATTAAACAATCAAAATAAAGCAGAACCTGTGACATTATTTTTAATTTTAAACATTTAGCTGAAGTTGTTAAGTATAGTGTGCAGTGTCACCAGTATTATTTGCAACCAGAACCAGAACTAAAGAAAAGTTCTTCATTGTGCATTTTAAAATCAGTCAGAACATTTGAAACTGTGAAAATACATAATTGTTCATCAAGGGTGGAGATTATCGTTCATTAATCGTAATCGAGTCAAGGAAGGAAAGGAGGAAGGAAGGGAGGAAGAAGGAAGGGAGAAAGAAGAAAGGAAATGAGAAAGGAAGGGAGGAAGAAGGCAGGGAAGGAAAGAAGGACAGAAGAAAGGGAGGAAGGAAGGAAGGAAAGAAGGAAGGAAGGAAGGAAAGGAGTAAGGAGGGGGAAAGGAAGGAAGGAAGGAAAGAAAGAAGGAAAGGAGTACGGACTGGGAAAGGAAGGAAGGAAGGATAGAAGGATGGAAGGAGGAGGGAGCAAAGGAATAGGGAAGGACGGAAATAATGAAGGAAAAAATAAAGAAAAAGGAAGGAAGGAAGGAAAGAAGGAACAGTCAAAACAGACGGGGTCAATTTGGCCCGGGAGGACGACAGGAAGGTTAAATGACTAAATAACGGAAGACTTTTATTTTGAAAAAAAATAGCTGATCATTGTTCAGATCCAGATGTGCTGTATGTCCTTTCACACACATATATAGAATCACTCTCTCTATACCTTCCTTACAGCCTCTCCTGTCTCTTCCTTTTCCTCTCTCTCATACATATGCAAGTCTCATTCTGCACCTTTTTGCTCTCCCATACAAACACACACACACTCTGCATCTGTCCTCCTACTGCAGCTGAATCCACACTCCTCTATCTAATCCTCTCTCTATCCCTCCATCCCTGGCTTCATTCCCCTTTTTTCCCCTTTTTCCCTTTTCCTTTCGTCGCCTGCAGGTCTTTCTCTGCTTCTCTATTCTGCTTGTACTCACCGGTTTATTCTCGGCGGTCCTGCTCTTGTCTGTTCCTCTGGGTCCGTCCACACACACACACACACGTCGGCACGATGCAACGTCGACCTCGGTCTTCGTCTTCGCAGGATGTGTGGAAAAACTAAAAAAAATTGTTGGAAATGAAATTCGCTCTTATGGACTTTCTTTCTGTCTCGGAGGAAATGACCTGACCTGCATACTGTCCTTTTCCTTTTTCACCCTCCTCCTGCTAACATATTCAGCCAGAAACCTTTGTTTGCCGTCTCAATCCCATATCGATACCATAGTGTACAGTTTGTAATATTTATATGTTGTATAGTATGGAATAGCATTTGTGTTGCTATAGTCAACTCAGATAGTTTCCAGTAGTTTCACCAGTTAGTGCAGGAAGGAAACAGAAGATACCTTCCACATGCAAAATAATGCAATTGTCTCAATAGTTTAGTAACTCAATTGTAACTTTTGTTGTTGTACGTGGCTTCAAACCCATTGTTTTCTGAAGTAAAATAGGTCATTGGTATTATTGTACTTGTTGTTTATCCATAGACTGTATAAAAGAAATGGACGTAACATCCGTGACGTCACCCATTGGTTTGTGGACTGCTGCTCGGAAGACAATAGTTTCAAATCTGGGCAGCGCCATCTTGAAAATTTCAGGTGCATGCTGGGAAAAATAAAAACACGGGTTCTACTTATATGGGCATGAGGCGGAGCCATGGGCGGAGCGGGGAGGTTGCTATGGTTGCGAGGGCTGGGTCTCGAGGACATTGGTCAATCAACCTGTCAATCAGGACGTAGCCACGCCCTAATGCATACCCTGCTTTATCGACAAATATAAAATCAGGGAGGCCAAAATGTCCCAAATGAACATCATACTGCATTGAAGAAGGCTTTAAACTAGCGATTGAGACCATAAACACATTTTGAAAACGTTTACTGAGGTTAGAAATCAAGTGAGAAGTTGGTGAATTCTCCATTGACTTGTATAGAGACGGTCGCCCCCTGGTGGCCTTTTGAGAGAATGCAGTTCTCTCAAAAGGCGGAACTCCCCGCCTTCAACGTCACTATTGAAACATTTTCTTCTTTCAATCAGCACAACTCCGACTGCCTGAACGAAAAACGTAAACTATTTCTACTCAAGTTGTGTTGCTTGTTTTTTAACCCTTGTGTCGTCATCCCGGGTCAAATTGACCCCTTCTGATTTGACTGTTCCTTCCTTCTTTCCTTCCTTACCTTCCTTCCTCCCTGCTACCTTCCTTCCTTTCTCCTTTCCCTCCTTCTTTCCTTCCTTCTTCCTCCCATCCATCCATCCGTCCGTCCATCCATCCATCCTTCCTTTCTTCTTCCTCCCTTCCATCCTTCCTTCCACCTTTCCTTCCTTCCTTCCCTCTGCTACCTTCCTTTCTTCTTTCCTTTCCTTGCTCCCTTCCTTCCTTCCTTCCTCCCTCCCTTCCATCCTTCCTTCCTCCTTTCCTTCCTTCTTCCTCCCTTCCATCCTTCCATCTTTCCTTCCTTCCTTCCTTCCTTCTTTCCTTCCTCCCCTCCTTCCTTGACTCGAGGACAACAGGAGGGTTAATTATGTAGGAATTCATTTATGTTACAGTGAAACCTGCAAACTCATGTCCACAGTGTGAGCCTCCATCAATCAGTTCAAATCATCCCCCCACTGTTTACTTGTTCTTAGGACGAGATAAACTTTATTGTCCTGAAGGAAATTTGTCTTGGGCTAGAGATAAAGTAAATCTATCTGTATCTATATAGTAGATAAAAGTGATCTGAAGCTAAAAGGGATATTTGCTCCTCAAGCTGAGGTGTGTTATTATCTGAGGCTGCTTGTTTGAGAGTGTTACAGATGTTGAGATGAATGAGAGTTTATCTTATTAACCCTCCTGTTGTCCTCGAGTCAAGGAAGGAAGGATGGAAGGGAGGGAGGAAGAAGGACAGAGGAAAGAAGGACAGAGGAAAGAAGGAAAGAAATGGGGAGGAAAAAAATAGAGAAGAAGGAAGGAAGGAAGGAAGGAAGATGTAAGGAAATGAGGGAGGAAGTGAGGAGGGAAGGAAAGAAGGAAGGGAGGAAGGAAGAAGGAAGGAAATGAGGGAGGAAGGAAGGAGGAAAGGAGGAAGGAAGAGGAGGAAAGGGAGGAAGGAAGGGAGGTAGGACCGGAAGGAAGGAAATGAGGGAGGAAGGACGGAGGAAAGAAGGAAGAAAGGAAGGTAGGAGGGAGGGAGGAAGGAGGGAAGGAAGGAAGAAAAGGAGGAAGGAAAGAAGGAATAAAAGAAGGAGGGAGGGAGGAAAGAAGGAGGGAAGGAAAGAAGGACAGAAGGAAGGAAGAAAGGGAGGAAAGAAGGAACAGTCAAAACAGACGGGGTCAATTTGACCCGGGAGGACGACAGGAAGGTTAAATCTGCACAAACTTCTTAGTAAATGATATAAAACTTTTACAAACACTACAGTGAAACTTGTGAACATGACTGCTGGTTAATCTTTACAATGAAAAGCAAAATGTTTTACAAACTTTAACACTAATTCTAATGTCCCCTCTGGAGAAATATACCATATGGAGATGAAGCACAGCAACACATTTAGTATTAAGATTAATTAAGGGTCCAAGTGCTTTTCAGAATAAAAGCTGCGATGTTGTTTGTTAAAAAAAAGTTACCCATCTTCTATCACCAATATTATCAAAGTATTTAAACTACTAATCCTCAAGATCCTAATCACTGTCCTCTCCTTATCTGTTCACTTTTATTGTTTCCTGTTTGATCCTAAATGTTATTAGGAATGTTAACAGACTGGAGACAGGATGATGATGATGATGATGATGATGATGATGATGATGATGATGATGATGATGATGATGAGGAGGAGGTGCAATGTGTGTCATTTATTTACATTGTTTATCGGCAAATAAGTGCTTCACAATGAGCTCATAAATCACCCGTCCCACCTGAGATAACTTCCTCCCTTCCTTCCTTCCTTCCTTCCTTCTTTCCTTCCTTCCTTCCTTCCTTCCTTACCTACTTACTTACTTCCTTCCTCTTTTCCTCCTTACTCCTTTCCTTCACAATGAGCTCATATATCAGCCGTCCCTCTTGAGATAACTGCTTTCACATATCAGAGAAAAGTGAAACTCTACTTATAGATACTGAAGGCTTGTGACAGCAGAGTGATGACACCGTTTTTTTAAATTATTCTCTCCTTCTCTGTCTTTTTTTTCCAGGGTCTCCTCTCCTCATCAGGTGAAGCACTGTGAGCCGCCAACCCTCCCCACCCCCCACCCCCTTCTCCTCCCTCCCTCCTCCCCCTACAGACGTCACCCACTACCCTCAAATCCCCTCAACCTGACCCGGCCTCACCTGTCATACCCCATCTGACAGCTGCCATTGGCCCTCCCTTTACCCCATGGTGGCCCCAAGGCCCGCCCTCTCACTGCTATTGGCTGTCCTGGCCTGCACGGGGCCCGTGCACCCCTCGCCCCCCCTGCTGCTCCGGCCCCGGGAGAGAGAGAGGGACTCGGGTGGCGTCAACATCGCCGTGGTCCACTCGGGCTCCTCCCTGCTCCCGGAGACGGCGGTGGTGGGAGGCGCGGGGGCTAGTGAGCCAGGGCCGGGGCTGGGGCCCGGTGTGGGAAACGGTCCAGGAGGAGGTGGAGGAGGAGGAGGGGGCGGTGGAGGAGGAGGTGGAGGAGGAGGAGGAGGAGGAGGAGGAGGAGGGGGGCGGTGGTGGAGGAGGAGGAGGAGGAGGAGGAGGAGGAAGGGGAGTAACGGATACAGCTTCGTTGGCAGGAGCGGCTGCGATGGCCTCATTTTCCTCCTCCTCGGCATCGCTGTCACTGGCGGCCCTCGTAGGGGAGACAGTGATGACGCCTTCGGGTCAGGCCAACGTCATCTACCTGGCCGTGAACGAGAGCAGCCCGGGCAGCCTGCTGCTGCAGCTGTGTGAGCTGCTGGCCACCACACCACTGCAGGTAGACACACAGTACTATATATATATAACAACCTGTCAAAATGTCTTTATTCATTACTGTGAAAAGTGTAGAGAGTGTATCACATGTGTTCCTTCATGTACGACCTAACATCTCCTACACAAGTTGTCTTGGAGAGATAAATGTCAACGCTTCATGAAGTAGAAGAGACACATTACATCACCTCTTGACCTCGACATACCTTACAGAGGAGTGATTTCGGGGTGTTTTACCATTGTTCCTGATGACTCATCTCATCACTTTATTGTCCTGAAGGAAATTTGTCTTGGGCTAGAGATAAAGTAAATCTATCTGTATCTATATAGTAGATAAAAGTGATCTGAAGCTAAAAGGGATATTTGCTTCTCAAGCTGAGGTGTGTTATTATCTGTGGCTGCTTGTTTGAGAGTGTTACAGATGTTGAGATGAATGAGAGTTTATCTTATTAACCCTCCTGTTGTCCTCGAGTCAAGGAAAGAAGGATGGAAGGGAGGAAGAGGGAAGGAAAGGAGGGAGGAAGGAAGGAAAGATGGACAGAGGAAAGAAGGAAGGTAATGGGGAGGGAGGAAGGATGGAAGGAAGGAAAGAAGGAAGGGAAGAAAGAGAGAAGGAGGAAGGAAGGAAGGAAGGAAGGGAGAGAGGGAGAAAAGAAGGAAGGAAGGGAGGAGTGTTATGTTGTACATGAGTGTTCCTTCATGTACAACATAACAATACTTACTTCCTTCCTTCCTTCCTTCCTTCCACTTTTCTTTCCTTCTTCCTCCCTTCCTTCCTTCCTTCCACCTTTCTTTCCTTCTTCCTCCCTTCCTTCCTCCCTTCTTTCCTCCCTTCCTTCCTTCTTCTTCCCTCCCTTCCTTCCTCCCTTTCCTTCTTCTTTCCTCCCTTCCTGCTTTCTTTCCTCCACCCCCTATTTTCCTTCCTTTCCTTCCTCCCTTCCTTCATTCCTTTCCTCCCTCACTTTCTTCCTCATTTCCTTCCTTCTTCTTCCTTTCCTTCCTTCCTTTTTCCTTCTTCCTCCCTTCCTCCCTCATTTCCTTCTGTGTTCCTCCCTTCTTTCCTCCATCCTCCCTTCCATCCTTGACTCGAGGACAACAGGTTCAGCTAGCATAGATATAAACATTTTTCTTACACATGACTCTTCAACATTACACAAAGTTTAATTGTAACATTTTAAAGTATTTCAATCTGCATAAAAAACTTTATGACACAACTAAACAAAGAGTACAATGAAGTGACACATGTCAAACCCATGATGACACACATGTTGATGCCTCCTTTCACTGAATCTGCATACATGTCATATTCTTTGTGTCGATGTAGGCAGTAGGCAGGTTGAGGTTTTCAGTAGTCCATCATTTTAAATACCATACATCACTCTTGACGTTCTTTCATAAAGATCTGAGTAATGAGTCCTCGACAACATAACATTACTGAAAACTGTTATTTGAGTTTAACTATTATTATATATTTCATCTATGTTGCTTTAACAATGTGTTCAACCAGCCTTATCCAAACCTTAAATATCTTTCCAAAATGTTCTATGAAGACTATTACTATTAAAGTTCAGCTAAAATGTCCTTCCTTCCTTCCTTACTCCCTTCCTTTCATCCCTCCTTTCTCCTTTCCTTCTTTCCTTTCTTCCTTCCTTCCTTCCTTTCATCCCTCCTTTCTCCTTCCTTCCTTCCTTCCTTCCTTCCTTCCTCCTTTCCTTACTTCCTTCCTCTTTTACTCCTTACTCCTTTCCTTCCTTCTTTCCTTTCCTTTCCTTCCTTCCTCCCTTCCTTCTTTCTTCTGTCCTTCTTCCCTCCCTTCCTTGTTTCCTTTCTCCCTCCCTCCCTCCCCCTTCCTTCTTTCTTGCCTTCCTCCCTCCTTCCTCCCTCCCTCCCTCCCTCCCTTCCTTCCTTCCTTCCTTCCTTCCTTCCTTCCTTACTCCATCCCCCTTTCTTCCTTCCTTCTGTCCTTCTTTCCAACCTTCCCTACCTTCCTCCCTTCCTTCTTTCCTCTGTCCTTTTTCCCTCCCTTCTTTGTTTCCTTTCTCCCTTCCTTTCCTTCCTTCCTCCTCCCTTCCTTCCTTCCTTCCTTCCTTCCTTCCTCCATCCCCCTTTCTTCCTTCCTTCTGTCCTTCTTTCCAACCTTCCCGACCTTCCTCCCTTCCTTCTTTCCTCTGTCCTTTTTCCCTCCCTTCCTCGTTTCCTTTCTCCCTTCCTTTCCTTCCTTCCTCCTCCCTTCTTCCTCCCTTCCTTCCTTGACTCGAGGACAACAGGAAGGTTAAAGGGGGATTTATTATAAATGTGGCTTAAAAGTGTCAATTAAGGAGTAAAACACATTATGGCATGTTTCCATTGTTTTTGGGCTTTATACACACCGAGCCATGACTCGAGTGGAGCCGGCACACTTCCTCCCTCTTTTCTTCTTTACTCCTTTCCTTCCTTCCTTCCTTCCTTACTCCCTTCCTTCCATCCCTCCTTACTCCTTTCCTTCCTTCCTTCCTTCCTTCCTTCCTCCCTTCCTTCCTTCCTTCCTTCCTTCCTTCCATTCCTCCTTACCTTCCTCTTTTCCTCCTTACTCCTTTTCTTCCTTTCTTCCTCCCACCTTCCTTCATTCTTTCCTTTCCTCCCTTCCTTCCTCCTTCCCTCCTTCTATTCTTCCTTCCTTCTTCCCTTTCTCCCTTCTTCCTTCCTTCCTTCTTTCCTCCCTCCCTTCCTCCCTCCCTCCCTTCCTTCCTTCCTTCCTTCCTTCCTTCCTCCATCCCCCTTTCTTCCTTTCTCCCTTCCTTCTTTCCTCTGTCCTTTTTCCCTCCCTTCCTCGTTTCCTTTCTCCCTTCCTTTCCTTCCTTCCTCCTCCCTTCTTCCTCCCTTCCTTCCTTGACTACATTATGGCGTGTTTCCATTGTTTTTGGGCTTTATCGAGCCGTGGGCACACCGAGCCGTGACTCGAGTGGAGCCGGCACACTGTGAGTGTTTTTCCATTACACAGCGGGTCAAAGTAAAATAAGTAGTTTACCTGTCGGAGGTGTGCTGGTTGTCTGCAACTCTTCATCAGACATCTTCATCATCACTGTGGCTGTTTCTGCTCGGACTATTGCTCTCTGTATTATTTCTAACTGACCCGCTGAACCGAAGAGCTCCAACTATCTTTATAGTTTCGACTGGTTTTTAGTGCTGACAATTCAGTGAGGAACATGTTGCATTTCCTGTTTTTCAAAATAAAAGTCCTCCTGTTATTTAGTTATTTAACCCTCCTGTCGTCCTCCCGGGTCAAATTGACGCCGTCCTGCCTTCCTTTTTTTTCATTCTTCCCCTCCTTCCCTCTTTCTTTGCTCCCACCTCCTTCCTTCGTTCCTTCCTTTCCCTCTCCTTACTCCTTTCCTCCCTTCCTTTCCTTTTTCTTAATTTTTTCCTTCGTTTCCCTCCTTCTCTCTTTCTTTGCTCCTCCTCCTTCCTTCCTTCCTTCCTTCCTTCCTTCCTTCCTTCCTTCCTCCCTTCCTTCCTGCCTTCCTCCTTTCCTTACTTCCTTTCTCTTTTCCTTCCATCTTTCCTTCCTTCCTTCCTTCCTTCCTTCCTTTTCCCCTCCTTACTCCTTTCCTTCCTTCCTTCCTTCCTTACTTCCTTCTTCTTTTCCTTCTTACTCCTTTCCTTCCTTCCTTCCCTCCTTACTCCCTTCCTTCCTTACTCCCTTCCTTCCTTCCTTCCTTCCATCACTCTTTACTCCTTCCTTCATTCCTACAACATGAGGGTTAAACGATTAAAATTAGAAGCAATAAAGCAGGAAGTGTTTTTGTTTGTTACCTTTTGTTATTAGATGATTCATATACATGTTCATTGTGTGGTTTGTTCATCTTTTCATTCATTCATTCATTCATAGTATGATACATGTGGATGGGAGTCTCTGAGAGCTGCTTGTCATCATACTGACTGAGGTAATAAAACACTGTCTTGTTTAATCATGACTCATGCATCCATTCAGTACAGCAAGGGTGTCAAACATGCGGCCCGTGGGCCAGAACCGGCCCGCCGAGAGGTCCAATCCAGTCCAGTTTGCTTCTTCCTCTTTTCCTTCCTTCCTTCCTTCTTTTCCTTCCTTCTTGTCTTCTCTTCTCTTCCTTCTAGTCTTCTCTTCTCTTCCTTCCATCTGTCCTTGGTCCCTTTCTTCCTTCCTTCCTTCCTTCCTTCCTTCCTCTTTTCCTTCCTTCTAGTCTTCTCTTCTCTTCCTTCCATCTGTCCTTGGTCCCTTTCTTCCTTCCTTCCTTCCTTCCTTCTTGTCTTATCTTCTCTTCCTTCCATCTGTCCTTGCTCCCTTCCTTCTTTTCCTTCCTTCTAGTCTTCTCTTCTCTTCCTTCCATCCTGTCCTGGGTCCCTTTCTTCCTTCCTTCCTTCCTTCTTGTCTTATCTTCTCTTCCTTCTATCTGTCCGTACTCCTTTCTTTCCTTCCTTTCTTCCTTCCTTCCTTCTTGTCTTATCTTCTCTTCCTTCCATCTGTCCTTACTCCCTCCCTTCCTTCCTTCCTTCTCTTCCTTCCATCTGTCCTTCCTTCCTTCCTTCCTTCCTTCCTTCTTTTCCTTCCTTCTTGTCTTCTCTTCTCTTCCTTCCATCTGTCCTTGCTCCCTTCCTTCCTTCCTTCCTTCCTTCCTTCCTTCCTTCCTTCCATCCTTCCTTCCTTCCTTCCTTCCTTCCTTCTTGTCGTCTCTTCTCTTTCTTCCATCTGTCCTTGCTCCCTTTCTTCCTTCCTTCCTTCCTGTATTGTCTTCCTTCTCCTCCTTCTTTTCCATTTTTTTAGTGATCCGGCCCACATCAGATCAAATTGTGCTGTTTGTGGCCCTTGAATGAAAATGAGTTTGACACGCCTGCTGTACAGTATTTATGTATCTCTTCATTTCTGTGGTCAGTATCCAGCTGTCTATCTCTACATTGATTCCCATGTCAGAGCAGTGCAAAGGCCTTGTTATAACCGCCTTACATTGAGTTATTAACTCTCCTTGCTACATTTCCAGGTCCTCTCTTGTAGCCTATTTGCATATCAAATGCTTCCCTGTGAGAATTGAGCTGTCAGCTACACTTTACTTCAATTTGCTCCCCTGAATCGCTACAAGAAAACAAGTGTTAAGTCATCAAACCAGCCTCAAATCACTATCAGTCTTTCTTGTATCATTACTTAAAGTAATGGCTATTGCCACAACTTCCTGCATTCATATCTAATTCATTAACGCTGCTGACAGTTATTTCTTGAAGGGTAATCACAAGAAAAAACTGATTGCCATAACATCTGTAAAACTTCCCTACTTTCCTCCCTTCCTTCTTTCCTCTGTCCTTCTTCCCTCACTTCCTCATTTCCTTTCTCCCTCCCACCTTTCTTCCTTATTTCCTTTCCTCCTTCCTTCCTTACTCCCTTCCTTCCTGTCCTTCCTTCCTTCCTTCCTTCCTTCCTTCCTTCCTTCCTTCCTTCCTCCCTCCCTCCCTTCCTTCCTTCCTTCCTCCCTCCCTCCCTCCTTTCCTTCCTTCCTCCTCCCTTCTTCCATGTTTCCTTCCTTGTTTCCTTCCTTGTTTCCTTCTTCCTCCCTTCCTTCTTTCCTTCCTTCCTTCCTTCCTTCCTTCCTTCCTTCCTCCCTCCTTTCCTTCCTTCCTCCTCCCTTCTTCCTCCCTTCCTTCCTTACCTTCAAACCAGCCTCAAATCACTATCAGTCTTTCTTGTATCATTACTTAAAGTAATGGCTATTGCCATAACATCTGTAAAACTTCCCTACTTTCTTCCCTTCCTTCTTTCCTCTGTCCTTCTTCCCTCCCTTCCTCATTTCCTTTCTCCCTCCCTCCCCCTTCCCTCTTTCCTCCCTCCCATCTTCCTTCCTTCTTTCCTTTCCTCCCTTCCTTCCTCCCTCCTTTCCTCCCTCCCTCCTTTCCTTCCTTCCTCCTCCCTTCTTCCTTCCTTCCTCCTCCCTTCTTCCTTCCTTTCCTCCATTCATCCTCCCTTCTTCCTTCCTTCCTTCCTTCCTTCCTTCCTTCCTTCCTCCCTCCCTTCCTTCCTTCCTTCCTTCCTCCCTCCCTTCCTTCCTTCCTCCCTCCCTCCTTTCCTTCCTTCCTCCTCCCTTCTTCCATGTTTCCTTCCTTGTTTCCTTCTTCCTTCTTTCCTTCCTTCCTTCCTTCCTTCCTTCCTCCCTCCCTCCTTTCATTCCTTCCTCCTCCCTTCTTCCATGTTTCCTTCCTTGTTTCCTTCTTCCTTCCTTCCTTGTTTCCTTGTTTCCTTCCTTCCTTCCTTCCTCCCTCCTTTCCTTCCTTCCTCCTCCCTTCTTCCTCCCTTCCTTCCTTACCTTCAAACCAGCCTCAAATCACTATCAGTTATTTCTTGAAGGGTAATCACAAGAAAAAACTGATTGCCATAACATTTGTAAAACTTTTCCGCAGCAGTAGTTTAGCATGTATGTAACAGCCACACCTTTTAGTAAGCCTTGTAGAAACCAAGGTGGCCCGTAAGCCAGGAGATAATCTGTTGTTTCTGTGGTGTGAAGCAGCTTAAGCTGTAAAGGTACATCACAAACTCTCCTCCTGACAGGATGCCAGGCCACTGCAGGGACTCAGCTCTGATTGTATCTCTGGGAGCATTGATCGCTGAGCAGAGCAGCAAAGCAAAGAAGTCCCAATTTTAAAATCCTCCAACATGTTTTTCATTACTTCATTAAATCTCTTAACCGTCCTGTTGTCCTCGAGTCAAGGAAGGAAGGGAGGAAAGAAGAAGGAAGGAAGGAAGAAAGAAAGGAAGGCAAGGAGGGAGGGAGAAAGGAAAGAAGGAAGGAAGGAAGGAAAGAAGGAAGGAAGAGAGGAGGGAGGGAGGAAGGAAAGATGGAAGGGAGGAAGGAAGGAAGGAAGAAAAGGAGGGAGGACAGGAACGAATGAAAGGAGGGAAGAAGGAAGGAAGGAAGGAAGGAAGGAAGGAAGGAAGGCAAGGAGGGAGGGAGAAAGGAAAGATGGAAGGGAGGAAGGAAGGAAGTAAGAAAAGGAGGGAGGACAGGAACGAATGAAAGGAGGGAAGAAGGAAGGAGGCAAGGAGGGAGGAAAGAAGGAGGGGAGGAAGGAAGGATGGAAGGGAAGAGGGAAGGAAGGAAGGAAAAGAGGGAATAAGGAAGGAGGGAAGGAAGGAATGATGGTAAAGCTTATGCATCGTGTCTCAATGAAGCTGATGTCATGTGTTTTAAGTGATGTGCTTTAGGATGGAAGGAAGGAAGGAAGGAAGGAAGGGAGGAAGGAAGGATTGAAGGGAGGAAGGAAGGAAGGAGATGTAATGTGTTTTAACTGATGTGTTTTATCTCTGTATCATTTCAAGGGTTTGGTGTTTGAGGAGGAGAGACCACCACCGCCTAACCGCGCCCCTCTCGCCCCCATGCTGGAGTTCGTCTCCGCCCAGACGGGGGTTCCCGTGGTTGCTGTAGGGGGCGGGGCTAGCCTGGGACGAGAGCCACAGGTAAAAAAAAAAAAAAAAAAAGAATAAAGAAAAGAATTACCTAGCGTTGCATCATCAAGCCGACTAATTTCATTTGTAGTAAATCAAAGAGTGTCTCTGTGTGCTTTACGAGATGAAACACAGATGCAGAGGAGTGAAGTCACTAAAACATTACATCGTGCCCTGAACAGACCTTTTAGAGTCAGGGGTGTTGGTTTAGCTCCAGTCATGTAATTTTAAAAAGTTTTTAAAAAAAGATCTTCAGTAGAATTAATCTTAAAAAGAAGGTTGATGTTAGTCCCAAAAACTTCTTGGCTTCAATCTTTCATGTTTTATCTCAATCTAGCTTTTTCTCATATATTACTACATGTTCAGCTGTGGAGGGAAGAAGGAAGGAAGGAAGGAAGAAAAGGAGGGAGGAAGGGAGGAGGCAAGGAAAGGAAGGAAAGGAGGGAAGGGAGGAGGGAAGGAAGGAAGGATGGAAGGGAGGAGGGAAGGAAGGAAGAAAGGTAGGAAGGACAGAAGGAAGAAAGGAAGGAAGAAAAGGAGGGAGGAAGGGAGGAGGCAAGGAAGGAAGGAAAGGAGGGAAGGGAGGAGGGAAGGACGGAAAAGAGGGAATAAGGAAGGAAGGAAGGAAGGAAGGAAGGAAGGAAATGAGGGAAGAAGGAAGGAAGGAAGAAACGGAGGGAGGAAGGAAGGGAGGAGGTAAGGAAGGAAGGAAGGGAAGGAAGGATGGAAGGGAGGAGGGAAGGAAGGAAGAAAGGTAGGAAGGACAGAAGGAAGAAAGGTAGGAAGGAACGAAGAAAGGAAAACAGGAAGGGAGGAAAACAGGAAGGGAGGAAGGACAGATGGAAGGAAGAAAGAAAGGAAGGACAGAAGGAAGAAAGGTAGGAAGGACAGAAGGAAGAAAGGTAGGAAGGACAGAAGGAAGAAACGGAGGAAGGACAGAAGGAAGAAACGGAGGAAGGACAGAAGGAAGAAACGGAGGAAGGAAGGAAGGACAGAAGGAAGAAAGGAAGGAAGGACAGAAGGAAGAAATGTAGGAAGGACAGAAGGAAGAAAGGTAGGAAGGACAGAAGGAAGAAACGGAGGAAGGACAGAAGGAAGAAAGGAAGGAAGGACAAAAGGAGGAAATGGAGGAAGGACAGAAGGAAGAAAGGTAGGAAGTACAGAAGGAAGAAAGGAAGGAAGGAACAGAACACAGAAAGGAAACTGGGCCGGGTCGCACCCCTCGGTGGGCTGGTTCTGGCCCCACGGGCCGCATGTTTGACCCCCCTGATATAATATATATTAGTTTAAATTTTAGTAACTTTTTATGTTGTGATCATTGTATTTTTTTGTTTTTTTTGGACTGCACAGAAACAGAGCTACAGTACATTGGCCAAATTTCATGTTGTTAATCACTGCTGTCTCACCTTGTTGTAAATGATGCTAGCAAGCCTCCATTGTTACACACTAATTAATGGGTGTCAGCCCTCCAACTGGCTAATCTGAAGGAAGGAAGGAAATAAGGAAGGAAGGAAGGAAGGAAGGAAGGAAGGAAATAAGAGGGAAGGAAATAAGAAGTGAAGGAAGGAAAGACAGACAAAAAGAAAGAGGGAAGAAAGGTGGGAAGGACAGATGGAAGAAACGAAGGAAGGAAGGAAGGAAGGAAGGAAGGAACGAAGGAAGGAAGGAAGGAACGAAGAAAGGAAAACAGGAAGGGAGGAAAACAGGAAGGGAGGAAGGACAGATGGAAGGAAGAAAGAAAGGAAGGACAGAAGGAAGAAAGGTAGGAAGGACAGAAGGAAGAAACGGAGGAAGGACAGAAGGAAGAAAGGAAGGAAGGAAGGACAGAAGGAAGAAAGGTAGGAAGGACAGAAGGAAGAAACGGAGGAAGGACAGAAGGAAGAAAGGAAGGAAGGAAGGACAGAAGGAAGAAAGGTAGGAAGGACAGAAGGAAGAAAGGTAGGAAAGACAGAAGGAAGAAACGGAGGAAGGACAGAAGGAAGAAACGGAGGAAGGAACAGAACACAGAACAGATTACGTTGTGATCATTGTATGGTTTTTTTTTTGGGACTGCACAGAAACAGAGCTACAGTACAGTGGCCAAATGTTCATGTTGTTAATCACTGCTGTCTCACCTTGTTGTAAATGATGCTAGCAAGCCTCCATTGTTACACACTAATTAATGGGTGTCAGCCCTCCAACTGGCTAATCTGAAGGAAAGAAGGAAGGAAGGAAATAAGGAAGGAAGGAAGGAAGGATGGAAGGAAGGAAGGAAGGAAGGAAGGAAATAAGAAGGGAAGGAAGGAAAGACAGACAAAAAGAAAGAGGGAAGAAAGATGGGAAGGACAGATGGAAGAAACGAAGGAAGGAAGGAAGGAAGGAATGAAGAAAGGAAAACAGGAAGGGAGGAAGGACAGATGGAAGGACAGATGGAAGGAAGAAAGAAAGGAAGGACAGAAGGAAGAAAGGTAGGAAGGACAGAAGGAAGAAAGGTAGGAAGGACAGAAGGAAGAAAGGTAGGAAGGACAGACGGAAGAAAGGTAGGAAGGACAGAAGGAAAAAAGGTAGGAAGGACAGAAGGAAGAAAGGTAGGAAGGACAGACGGAAGAAAGGTAGAAAGGACAGAAGGAAGAAAGGTAGAAAGGACAGAAGGAAGAAAGGTAGGAAGGACAGAAGGAAGAAACAGAGGAAGGACAGAAGGAAGAAATGTAGGAAGGACAGAAGGAAGAAAGGTAGGAAGGACAGAAGGAAGAAAGGTAGGAAGGACAGACGGAAGAAAGGTAGAAAGGACAGAAGGAAGAAAGGAAGGAAGGAACAGAACACAGAAAGGAAACTGGGTCATCAAAATCAGAACTGCTCATATTTACTCCAGAAAATGAATATGCCAGTAATTGGATATTATTGCAGTGCTCCAGTATATAATATATATTTATTTCAATTTTAGTAACTTTTTATGTTGTGATCATTGTATGTTTTTTTTTTTGGACTGCACAGAAACAGAGCTACAGTACAGTGGCCAAATGTTCATGTTGTTAATCACTGCTGTCTCACCTTGTTGTAAATGATGCTAGCAAGCCTCCATTGTTACACACTAATTAATGGGTGTCAGCCCTCCAACTGGCTAATCTGTGTGTGACAAAAGGTTGGGTTTTTGTTTTGTTTTTTGTTTTTTGTTTTTTTGTCGGCAGATGTGATCAAGCAAACAAGACCGTTTAGCATAACAGGTGTTGTATTTAATAATGGTGCAGATTTATATTGAGTGGGATGTTGTAGGATGTCTTTACAGTGAGGTGTTGTCACTATTATTTTTTTATATGAGCGTAACATCAACCAGGTCCTTATCAAAAGCAGCTGTGTTTTCACTGAGTTTGGATTTTTTGTTCTCAACCCTTGTGTCGTCCTCCCGGGTCAAATTGACCCCATCTCTTTTGACTGTTCCTTATTTCCTCCTTTCCTTCTTTCCTTTCTTCCCTTCCTTCTTCCCTCTTTTCCTTCCTTCCTTCCTGCCCTCTTTTCCTTCCTTCCTCCCTTCCTTCCCTCCTCCCTTCCATCCTTCCTTCCTCCCTCACTCCTTCCCTTCCTCCCTACTTTCCTCCCTCCTTTCCTTCCTTCTCCCTCCCTTCTTTCCTTCCTTCCTTCCTTCGTCCCTCCTTCCCTCCTCCCTTCATTTCCTTCCTTCCTCCTTTCCTTCCTTCCTTCCTTCCCTCCTCCCTTCCCTCCTTCCTTCCTCCCTCCCTCCTTTCCCTCCTTCCTTCCTCCCTCCCTCCTCCCTTCATTTCCTTCCTTCCTTCCTTCCTCCTTTCCTTCCTTCCTTCCTTCCCTCCTCCCTTCCCTCCTTCCTTCCTCCCTCCCTCCTTCCCTCCTCCCTTCCATCCTTCCTTCCATCCTTCCTTCCTCCCTCCCTCCTTTCCTTCATTCCTTCCCTCCTCCCTCCTTCCTCCTTTTCTTCCTTCCTTTCTTCCCTCCTCCCGTCCATCCTTCCTTCCTCCCTCTTTTCCCTCCTTCCTTGCCTCCTTGTCTTTACAGTGAGGTGTTGTCACTATTATTTTTTTATATGAGCGTAGCATCAAACCTCAGTGAGAGTTGATGCTACAGACTAAGATTAGCATTGTGTCACCATCGAGCCTCTGAACAGGTCCTTATCAAAAAGCAGCTGTGTTTATGGTGGGAGGAAGGTGAGGGAACTACATTTGAATAGGTTTAACTTAGTAAGCCTCTTTTCATTTTACTTCTAAATTCTGATATATATACTTACAGATTCACTGAGTTTGGAGTTGTTCCTCAGTCACAGAGGAAGGAAGAGTCGCTCTGAGGACAATAACTAAGATTAGATAACGCTTTACTGAATGCCAGCGTGAAACCAACACTTCCTGATTCTATTCCAGATGTAAGACGTCTTCGCTTAACCCTCTTGTCGTCCTCCCGGGTCAAATTGACCCTGTCGGTTTTGATTGTTCCTTCTTTCCTTCCTTCCGTCCTTCCGTCCTTCCTCCCTCCTTCTCTTTCTTTCCGTCCCCCTAAGGGAGGGCCTTCCTTCTTCCTTGACTCAAGGACAACAGGAGGGTTAACTCATGAATGAACCAACTGTAATGCAAATGTTGTACACTTTGTAATGTTGTATTGCACTTCTTACTCACCGTGGTTAACAGATAGACTCTAAAGCAAGATGAAGAGTAAAGATTACCGATAGCTAGCTAAAATTCCCCCAACTGGAGCCCCAAATATAAACAGCAGATATAGACAACCAATCCCATATTCTTTACATGTAACAGCATCATAATAAGAACTGTTACCAACCCAAAAGTTCATGTCCCCTTCCCTTTGACAACCCCCTTTATTTTCTCTCCCACTACTTACATAATTTCCTGTACTGTCGTGTAACTCTCAGACTGCTGAATTGTCATGAAAGTAATAATGTAATTCAGGGATACTGCGATGGTGTACACATGAATTGTGCAAGAGTATGTTCACATACTTCAGCTCTTTTCTTTTGCCTCATGGCTGACTGACTTCAGCTGACTTGAGTTTTAGTGTGAGGGGAACACAGAGGAATAACACCGTTTTCACTGTCAAAAAAAGTCCTTGGCTTCTGAATGAGGCTTTCAGTGTCGATGAAAGAAACAATGATAGCCTTCCTCTCAGCTGCTCCAGTCACATTTAATCTGGAGAGATGAGCCGCTCACTGACTGAAAGAGGAAGTCATTTCTTTTGACTTTCCTTTTATTTTATTTTTTGTCAAACTAGAAAAAAAAGAACAGAATGGAAAGAAAAATCTATGCGCCAAAGGATAGGAACTCAAAATCCACAGTGTGGTATGTACCTCATTTTTGGGGTCATGGTTCAGTAAGAGTTTGGTACAGAACACAAAAAAGGTAGCTCTTTTATTTTGGAAAATTAACAGTTTAGTTTTGCTTAGATGGTAAAAATCGTTTGTAGGGAGGAGTCGGGACATCTGCTGACATCTGTTTTATGCTGATTTATGGTATAACTCTATATAAAGTAGTTGAAACTGGCAAGTCAAAGCCAGCTCAGTCAGAGGAACCAAACCACTAATTTGACTTCTATCCCAGCCAGCATGTCAATGTGGGTTAAATATGGGCTATGTGGGTACTAAGTGGCCATGGGGTTGAACTGGGTCCCACATGGTTTCAGTAACCCACATGGTCTGACTATATGAGCCCCATAAGGGATATAAGTGGGCTAAGCAGGCATGGGCATAAACAGGGCAAATTGTATTGTTTCAGAAACGTGGGCCAACATGTGAAGCCCATGTGGGCTCGCTAAATGGAAACTGCAGACAAACCCACTTGGGACCCATATTTGCAGCCCAACGTTAACCCTTATTGGGCCCACATGGACTTGCTGGCTGGGATATTTTTAACTTTGGACTTTTCACTGAGAGGTAGCCCAGTTTTAACAGTCAGCTAGTTTTTTTCTGGACTGTGCTGCTCTCAGAGGCAGATAATTGATCTTTTGCTACCTCTGTATTATGTTTCTTGGCTGAAATTCAGTTTTACAATATTACTGTCCATTTCCTTTTATTTTTTTTTTAAATGATGCATTTCTTCTGATTACAATGCGAGAAATCATGGGGGTTAAATTAATTCAATTTAAATCATGAGCTAGCACGATAACCCTGCTGTGTTTAATTAGCCACCTCACGCAGCACTTTCACATGCAGACAGTGGAGGTCGGACAGAAGTCAGATGTCTTTTTCTTTCTCCAAAGTCTGTGTCATAGCCAATGTCAGACTAATGCTTTGAGACTGAATAACTTCTACAAAATGCATTACATTCACACAGATTACCTTCATCTTCCGGAAGGGGCGACTGTCAACTGTGATTAACGTTGCTGCTTTTACTGTCATAGTAAATGTGTTAAGTTCTCGTCTTTCACCGCAGTATTGGCAGCGGCGCTTAAGAGAGCAACACACACACACACACACCATATGTCCAAGTTGTCTATTTGTCATTCAACAGTTTCGATGAATATGAGCTGAAACCCTGACAAAAAGTGAAGAAGCTTTCATGTGTATGCCTATGAACTTTTTGACATGGCCCAAAAAATTTCAGCACAATTAATTATTTAGCGTTTTCTCACCGTTAAACAAAAAGAGGCAGTGAACATGTATTTAAATGAGCTAATCATCAGGAATCTGAGCCTGTGTGTGCTTTGAGTGCATCAAAGAGGAGATTTCAGGGAGTATCACACTGTCTTCCCATGTCGACAGGGCTCACCTCAGGTTATGCTGCACTGAAGTAGGTCAAATATCAAACCAGCAGTCTGATTTATGATGTAAGCTTGTCTGCTTTCTTTAACCCAGCTGAGAGTGGCGCGCACAGGGGATGTGCTGGGAGTGAGTGAGTAGTGATGGGGTAGCAGGAAACAGAAAATGTATTTCCTTGTCCCCTTGGAAGCTGGAGCTAAAATAAAATACTCTACTAGCACTCTTGTTATGTGAGCACTCACCAACAATAATGAATGACCAGTCTTGCGTCCCAAGTCACAGTTTTAGAGGCACTGTTGACACAACGTTGATTGATTCTTGGTGTGTATTAGGAACATGCATGACTCAGTGTCCCAAAGGTGATTGAGGACTTATTAGAGTTTAGTTATACAAACATTTATCAAAGGCCGAGCCGCTCCTGGGACAAAAATGCGTGTTTTATCCTCTGTGGGTGGAGTAAAGAACCATAACCTTTCAATCACAGTGTATAGGCCAGGGGTCTCCAAACTATTCCACAAAGGGCCATGTGGCTGCAGGTTTTAGTTCCAACCAATCAAGAGCACACCATTTGACCAATCAGCTGTCTGAAGACTGAGATCAGCTGATTAAATGAATCAAGTCTGGTGTGCTCCTGCTTGGTTGGAATGAAAACCTGCAGCCACATGGCCCTTTGTGGAATAGTTTGGAGACCCCTGGTATAGGCAATCAAGTCGTCAACTTCCAAGAAGATAACAGCCATGAGTATCTCTGACTGTTAAAAGGATCATTTTTTGTCAAAATGTAGACATAGGTGCCGGCTTCTGTGTCTCCCACTGTGTTTTCGGTTTTTGGACAGGAGTTACGGTTTTCTCACCTTTTGAAATTGTTAGGGACCTTGTCAGAAGTCAAATAGCAACCATAGGGCCTTAGCTGCCCTTAGCAACTGTAGGGCCTTAGCTGCCCTTAGCAACCGTAGGGCCTTAGCTGCCCTTAGCAACCGTAGGGCCTTAGCTGCCCTTAGCAACCGTAGGGCCTTAGCTGCCCTTAGCAACCTGTCGCTGGGCAGAAACTAAGCTATTTTTATGTTATTGCCTAATTCCTGTCTGTCTGTTTTGCCAGTTAACCGAGCTAATTCATTTAAATGGAGTGATTATTTCATGTTTACTGTGGACAAAATAAATAATCTTATTGTATTGTAGTTGTATGATTTGTGGTTTATAAAAAGATTAAACATTTATCAATAGAAGATGAACAAAATGTGCATAAGTATAATGAGTAATAGTGAGTAATTTCATACAACTAAGTCATTAAAATAAAAAAATTATAATAATTTCATACTTAATTAGTTTAAATAAATATTATTTATGCTTAAATATGATTAACGTTTACTTAATATTTTATGTTAAATTGAGAATAAAGTACGTTACACTTGACACTGACTAGTAAGTTGTTGTGTTATATCCTCTGTGGGCGGGGAAAAGAACCATAACCTTTCAATCACAGTGTATAGGCAAGAGGTAAGAGAACTTATCAAGTCGCCATCCAAGAAGATAACAGCCATGAGTATCTCTGACTGAAAAATAAATGATTTAGATACTATAACTAGAGCTCCTTTTGTGCTAGTCAGGCTGGAAGTCAGCTGACTGATGCTAGATGGCTCCATGGCTTCACCCATTGGGGGTTTATCTCAGCCAAAGACATACTCGTTTCTTTTCTGGAGATTTAAAAAAGAGAGAGCCACAGTCTTGACATCACGTCCAAGCCGGTCTTTGTTACACTAGATTTCGTAACTCAGTGCAAGTTCTGCCTCAGCATTTCTTTGATCAGTCTTTGTGTGTGTTTCTGAGTCTTACTATCCATATATTCTAAGACAGATTGGCATTGTATTACAACGCTTGCTGTTAGAAATTGAAACCTTTTGTCATTTTAACTGCACTTTTTTCTTTTTTTTTTTTACTGAGAATACAAAAAAATCTTCAGCTCCCATGAACATTTATCAGCACAGCAACTTATATCATCACATCTTGTTTCTGCCCATGTAATACTCCTCTAACACTTTCTTCTAAAGTCATTTTTCCAACCTTTTAGCTGTAATCTTTGCTCTATAACAGCATCAATACAGTTTTAATCTTCCCTGCCCGGCTGTTATTCCATGTCTGAACTCATTGCAGACTTTTGATTCACCCACTACCTAACTTCTTCTCTTGGCATTTAACCAAGGGTTGTCGAGGGCTTATAAGAAGTATAGGACATAGTTTTTGGGAGTAAGGCAGGATTTTAAATTGTAAGTGTTATAACAAAATGTCAATTTGATTTTAACCCTCCTGTTGTCCTTGAGTCAAGGATGGAAGGGAGGAAGGAAAGGAGGGAGGAAGGAAAGATGAAGGAAGAGAGGGAGGGGAGGAAGGAAGGGAGGAAGAAGGAAGGGTGGAAGGAAAGGAGGGAGGAAGGAAAGATGAAGGAAGAGAGGGAGGAAGGAAGGAAGGAAGGAAGAAGGAATGAAAGGAGGGAGGAAGGAAGAAGGGAGGTAGAAGGAATGAAGGATGAAAGGAAGGCAGAAGGAAGGAAAGGAAGGAAGGAAGGAAAGAAAGAAAGGAGGGAGGAAGGGAGAAAGGAAAGGAGGAAGGAACGAAGGAAAGGAGGGAGAGAGGAAGGAAGGAAGGGACTAAGGAAGAAGGAAGGAAACGAGGAAGGAATGAAGGAGAGAGGAAGGAAGGAAGGAAAGAAAGAAAGGAGGGAGGAAGGGAGAAAGGAAGGGAGGAAGGAACGAAGGAAGGAAGGAGGGAGGGAGGAAGGAAGGACAGAAGGAAGGAAGAAAGGGGGACGGAAGAAGGAAAGAAGGAAGAGAGGAAAGAAGGAACAGTCAAAACAGACGGGGTAAATTTGACCCGGGAGGACGACATGGAGGTTAAGTATTGTATAACTTCCGCCACCAGGTGGTGCTGTAGAGTCGGTAAGAAATGAGTTGTGAGAGCGTCTAAAGAAGAAGAAAACTCTCGTCAGTGTTGTTCACAGCATGAGAGTAGCAGCTAGTTTTATTTAAAAGTTTCCCAGATATTTTATTTAGCAGCTGAGGAAACATACTGATGGACTGTCACCGCTCACTTTATCACTTCGGTGTCACTTCCGGTAATTGGTACTTTTTTTTTTCACCTTGTCAATTTGTTTTCTAAAATGTAAATTTGTATTGTCCTTGGTAAAAGTGTTTTGCTAATGTAATTTTGTTGTATGATATGTAAAAATGTTTTTCCAAAATGTAAATTTGTCTTAAGCTTTGCAAAAGTGTTTAAGCAGGCTTTGTAATATTGTTTTGCACTTCCGGTCATAGTAGCTAACTATAATTTTCTCCTGTAAGGTCTGACTATAATTTCTGTGATATTTTTGTGTGAGAAGGTGTAGTTGGTAGTTTGTAGTTAGGGCTGAATGTGTTCATAACTGTAAAAAAAATAGTTTATCTTTGTAGTATCTCAAATGTAATACTCAATACAGATCAAATCAAGGTCTCCACTCACCATCTCCCCTATTTAAGAGCTCAACAGACAGATAGATAGATAGATACTGTAGATAGATAGATAGATAGGTACTGTAAATAGATAGATAGATAGGTACTGTAGATAGATAGATAGATAGACAGATGTGTATAGATGTTGTATATTTGGTCTCACATCAGGAAAAGTCCAGTTAAAATAAATGTGTATATGGTGTTTATACAACTCTCAAATGTAAAAAAAATGTACAGTATGTAAAGGTCTTCTCGTCTGTAGCATCTGTGTAGCTGTTTCTAGATAGATAGATACTGTAGATAGATAGATACTGTAGATAGATAGATACTATAGATAGATAGATAGATAGATAGATAGATAGATAGATAATACTGTAGATAGATAGATATATAGATAGATAGATAGATAGATAGATAGGTACTGTACATAGATAGATAGATGGATGGATAGATAGATAGATAGATAGATAGATAGATAGATAGGTACTGTAGGTAGATACTGTAGATAGATAGGTAGAAAGATAGAAAGATAGATAGATAGATAGATAGATAGATAATACTGTAGATAGATAGATAGATAGATAGATAGATACTGTAGATGGATGGATGGATGGATGGATGGATGGATGGATGGATGGATAGATAGATAGATAGATAGATAGATAGATAGATAGATAGATAGATAGATAGATAGATAGATAGATAGATAGATAGATAGATAGATAGATAGATAGGTAGGTAGGTAGGTAGGTAGGTAGAGTGGTTTGTGCCTGACTTTCATAGCGGTTGCTGGAGTTATCAAAGCAATAGCAGAAATCTCAAAATGCAGCAAACTTGTTTAAAATGGGTTGGACGAGGCAAGAAACATGATTGTCCAGAGCTGACAATAGTGATGTGTTATCCACTTTTCTCATTGTTTATCTTCATCCATGCTTTGTATAAACATTAATTCAGGGGTGATATCTACCTACAAGTATGCTCAGATGCACCCGTGGTTTAATGTTCTTTCTCCCTCTTTGCTTTCAGGAGAGCGGCTCAATCTACCTCCAGTTCACTTGCTCCACCTCCCTCCAGCTCGAAGTCATCTTTGAGGTACTTGAAGAGTACGACTGGACCGCCTTTTCCGTGGTGACCACCCGTCACCATGGCTACGAGGACTTCCTGGCCATGGTGGAGGGTATGACAGATGGTTCCTTCATCGGCTGGGAGAAGAAGAGTGTGATGACTCTAAATGTGACGGACGACCCTGGCGGGGCGCGAACCAAGAGGCTCCTCAAAGACAATGAAGCCCAGGTGAGGCATGGACAGAAGCATTAATGTTGATTTTGATTCAGCTCTTAATTTATTTGTAGTTATTGATGAACACAAGTGAAATACCAAGTCAGAAATATCAAATTCTTCTCAAGTTTTTCTCAATGCTACAAAATTCTTCTCAAAAATCTTTAATCTGAGGAATGTGCAACACTTCTCATTCATCTTGATGAGCCATCTACCTTGAAACTGCTTCAGCTGTAGCCTCAGGCTGCAGTAACTAACATTTGTAAAGGCTTTACAGGCCTTGAAGAGTGAGAAGGTGAAAGCAGTCAAAAAAAAAAAAATCCCTTCCTCCATGGTTTGCTATAACCTCTCGAATCTGGAGCTGCCAGCTTCACCTTGAAAACTAAAACTTGTCCACCGTGCCCGTAGAGAAGAGTTATATACTCACAGAATCACAGATAGACAGACTGTGATTGGTAATGTCTTATGGTCTGAGAAAACTAAATGGTAGAAACATTAAAATGTGACAATTCAAACCAAATAAACATAAAAATAAGTATGAAGAAGAAACAATTGCTCTTAAAGGATAATTACCGTTTTTTACAACCTGGACCTTATTTCTAGCATAAAATACGATCATTTACTCACCCAGACAACTTTGGTGTCATTTGGACTAACCTCTCATAGATAACCTCTGATCTGACATCATCTGAAATGACATCATCCAGATCAGAGGTTAGTAGGTCAACCTACAGACCCCAGATGTTGATAACATGCCACCACGGGCTCGGAGGGGAACAGCACTAACGTATCATAACTAAATATTGGTGAAATGAACTAATTTGGCGGCAGATAATGTGTTATATAGAGGCTGCGCTTCGGTGCCCTGTGTATACGGATATACGGATATTCATGGCGCAACACTGGAGCTAATTTTGTCCGAACGACTCCAAATGACACCAAAGTTGTCTGGGTGAGTAAATGATTGTATTCTATGCTAGAAATAAGGTCCAGGTTTTAAAAAACGGTAATTATCCTTTAAAACATTGCTGAAAGTCCAACAGAAATGACAAAAGACACAAGTTTTTGCAGTCCAAAATCATTTCAGGGGTAATTTTCACATTTAAAGTTAATCATTATTATTATTATTTAAATAAAAAAAATCTGGAGGCATGTTAAAAGCCTCCAAGCTTCTGCCTGCGTGGGCCAATTGACAGCATGCACAATGTAAAAGAAGAACTCTGCTAGTAAATGCAGTTTAGAAGCAAAAGACTGCACAATTTAGCCATTTATGAACTGACCCAAATGATATTTACACAGTTTTTATGTTGTTAAATGTTTTACATTAGGTGTCTAGCCTGCTAAATGACATTAGCGGTGCACTTTTCCCCTGGTGGATATTTGGCATCGTGCTCAGCAAACACAGAAGCAACCCGATGCTTATGTTCTGAGGAGAAGAGCACATTTGGTCGCTGCTCAAGGCTCTTTTGGGGTTTATATTGTCTGGCCAGTAGTCTATGATAGAATAGTGAAGGTTACTGCTTTATCTAAATAGAGTTCAAGATGAAAGAGCTCGATTGGCTATTTGAAAGAAACAATGGCTTTCTGATGCATAGACAGGGGACAAAATCATGACTCACCTTATGTATAAAATAAAGACTTTTTGGCCTTTTGGGAGCTGATCTTTCCTCTGTACACTGCAGCAGAAAGATGTGCAATTTAATTTAACAGTTTAAACTAACGATAAACTACTGAGCAAAGCTATAGCATCTTAACTTTTTCTAACCCAGCTCCCTGCTTACAGTAAAAGCTTTATTTTAAAGGGAGGTTGACTGAGGACATGCTGTTTATTTACACTGACTTCCAGGGGGAACACTTTAAGCACTCAATGAGTCAAGGAGCTTTATTTGTCACATGCACAGACATGCAAAGTAAAACATGCAGTGAAATGAAGAGGATAGATGTTGTTACTGTGGAAGAATATCCAAGGAATCAACAATACAATATATTAATACATAAGATATAGGGCTGCACGATATTGGAAAAAATTAACATTGCAATTTTTTTCAACCCTGCCAAATAATATTGTGATATTAAAAAATACAGGAATTTTCACCAGATGACCTGAATAGCACTTTATGCTATGCTGCACTGCTGAAATCTTGTGGACAATTAACCTGCACTGATCTTACCTCTTTTTGTGAATGTTAGTAGAATGGCTTCTGTGACACTTGCAAAGGCTTCTGAAATGGTTTTTTGTTTTGGACGACATTCAGATCTGGCTTTGCATTCGTCGTACTGAGCTGTGTGGTGCCGACGTAAATGGTCAAACAAGTTAGTTGTGTTACCTCTCGTTGTGGCAACAGATGAAAGGCGCTGCCGACACAGAACACGTGTTTGGTCGACATCATCCTTCTTGTAACCGAAATAATTCCAGATAACTGACGTTGCTTCTCTTTTTGGCAACAAGTCTTCATTTTCGGTGGTTTTCTCTTGTTTGTTGCTCATTTTGCAATCGTTGTTGTTACCGGCAGCGTCAGCGACTCACTCCATGTGCGGGGGGTTGGATTTCCTCCTCTCTGATTTTGATTGACGGCTGTCAGGGTAGTCTGCTTGGCAACTGAGTAAAGAACAAATGTGATAGGTGGATCGCTGCACAGCACACGCAAAGTCTAAATGCAGTGTAAATGTGTGCAGTTAAGAGTTTCCAGAATCTACCAGAATTTGCAGGTAAATTAACCTGGTGTGACAGTAAAAGGGACAGTGGAGTAGAGTGTGTGTGGAAGTTTTTGTTAAAGTGAAGTGTGTCCATTGAGGATCTGTGAAGGTGGACTGAGGATAGAAACTCCTCTTCAGTCTTTCTTTCAGGTTCAGGTTTTGGCCTTTAGTCTTTTGGTTATGTGACTACAGAGACTTGTTGCTGACCTCAGCGGTTCAACAGTCCATTGCTGGGGTGTGAAGTGTCTCTTATGATATTTTGGGCTCTCAGCCGCACCATTCACACAACTGGGAGCTTTGTAGTTTGACCACAGAAACTGAATTGAGCAGCTCTTCTCTAACAGCTGAGTGCTAAGTGCTAGTTTGCTCTGGGGCACTTTGGCATGAAGGGAAATAGAGATTAGTTACTAGTGCAGCTCACTCACCTGTGAGCCTTTTTTCTTTACCCTCTTCATTCTGCATGATTTGAGGTTTGTGGGTGCAGAGATTATAGCAAAGAGTTGAAGCTTTCAAACATGACATTAAATGACCGATAAGCAACTACAAACAATGATGGAAAACAGATTCATGGTGGTATCACTCAGAGTTTGTGGCATCTTTTTGAATCAGTCTCAACACCTGAATGTTAAAATAGGCCTTTTGTCAGAGCTTTTTAAAACTCGCTTGATTGTCCCAAAATTATGTGTATGGGTGTTTTGTGATCTGCAACCCAGTGATTATAGTTGTAGGCCAGGACGACATAAAGGGTTTCGGTAATGGAGGTTAACTATCAGAAATATGCCATTTGTCAGTTTTTGACAGCTTTTAGAAAGATGTCCTTCACTAAAATCTATTTTGAAAAGGGGTTTGCTTTATTATTGTTTTGTAAGGGAATAAAAGCAGATTTTTCTACTTGAAAGGTTTTGGTAGCACAAAAATGACATTAAATGTGTTTATCTGTTTGTTGAGAAATCGTACTTTACAATGAGCCAGAACCAAACAACTTCTCTAACTGCAGACAAACAGCACCAAAGAGTAATGTACAGTAATGGCCTTGGTCTAACACAGAGGTGTCAAACTCATTTTCATTCAAGGGCCACATACAGACCAATTTGATCTCATGTGGGCCGGATCATTAAAAAGATGGAAGGAAGGAAGGAAGGAAGGAAATAAGGAAATAAGAAAGGAAGGAAGGAAAGACAGGCAAAAGGAAGGAGGAAAGAAAAGGTAGGAAAGAGAGATAGTGAAGGACGGACAGACAGAAGGAAGGAAGGACAGATGGAAGGAAGGAAGGACAGAAGGAAGAAAGGATGGAAGGATAGATGGAAGGAAGGACAGAAGGAAGAAAGGATGGAAGGACAGATGGAAGGAAAGACAGAAGGAAAAAAGGAAGGAAGGAAGGACAGAAGGAAGAAAGGAAGAAACGAAGGAAGGACAGATGGAAGGAAGGAAGGAAGGAAGGAAGGAAGGAAGGAAGGAAAGACAGATGGAAGAAAGGAAGGAAGGACAGATGGAAGGAAGGACAGAAGGACAGAAGGAAGGAAGGAAGGAAAAAAGCACTGGATGGCAAGTGGGCCGGAGCGCACCCCTCAGTGGGTCGTATCTGGCGCTCGGGCTGTATGTTTGACACCTCTGGTGTAACACATCTGATAGGGAGGAAGGAATATCTGGACGCCAAGGATCTTTTCTGTTATTCCTCCCAAGCTGCTGTCTTTTATACGAGCATAATGTATTTCACGTCTACATATTTCACCATCTCTCTCTTTTTCACCCCTTTTTTTAAAATTCGTATTCATACCTCGCTCTCATCCTTCTACTGTTGTCAGCGTAAATGACCTTTGTCAAAATGAAGTCCATGAAAGGGATAAAGAAAGAAAGACAGAAAGACAGAAAGAAAGGAAGAGGACGAGAATGGACGTAAAGTAAAGGGTCAGAGTGAACATGATGTAATGTAATGAAAGCGATCTGAAATGTTGAATACAGATGTGAGTGAATGAATGAAGTCTCTACATATGTATATGCACATGTTAAATGTATTATTGAGAGGATGTGACTGTACAGGAACAGGATATTGAGACAGGAGCTAAACGGAGGTGCTGCATACAGAGCCAGTGTAAGATAGATAAGGAGCTAGGAACTATAAATCATGCTAATATATTCCTAGCATATAAATACTTTCCTTCCTTCTCCCTCCCTTCCTTCCTTTCCTTCCTTCTCCCTCCCTTCCCTTCTTCCTCCCTTCCTTCTCCCTCCCTTCCCTTCTTCCTCCCTTCCTTCCTTTCCGTCCTTCTCCCTCCCTTCCCTCCCTTCCTTTTTCCTCCTTTCCTTCCTTCTTCCTCCTTTCCTTCCTCCCTCCTTTCTTTCTTTCCATCCTTCCTTCCTCTTTTCCTTTCCTCCCTTCCTTCCTTCTCCCTCCCTTCCCTCCTTTCCTTCCTTCTTCCATCTTTCCTTCCTCTCTCCTTTCTTTCCTTCTTTCCTTTCCTCCCTCCTTTCTTTCCTTCTCCCGCCCTTCCCTCGTTTCCTTCCTTCTTCCTCCCTTCCTCCCTCCCTCCTTCCTTCTTTCCTTTCCTCCCTTCCTTCCTTCCTCCCTCCTTTTCTTCCTTCTCCCTTCCTTCCCTCCTTTCCTTCCTTCTTCCTCCCTTCCTTCCTTCTTCCTCCTTTCCTTCCTTCTTCCTGTATATGCACATGCTAAATGTATTATTGAGAGGATGTGACTATACAGGAACAGGATATTGAGACAGGAGCTAAACGGAGGTGCTGCATACAGAGCCAGTATAAGATAGATAAGGAGCTAGGAACTATAAATCATGCTAATATATTCCTAGCATATAAAATACGGACCTGTAAATGTGAATTATACATTTCCTGTAAAAGATGTTTTAAAGCTTGAACCTTCGTGTCGTCCTCCCGAGTCAATTTGACCCCGTCTGTTTTGACTGTTCCTTCTTTCCTCCTTCCCTCCTTCTTTCCTTCTTTCCTCTCTTCTTCCTTTCTTTCCTTTCCTCCCTTCTTTCCTTACTTCTTTCTTCCTTCCATCCTTCTTTCCTCCCTTCCCCCTTCCTTCCTTCCTTCCCTCCTTCTTTCCTTCCTCATTCCTTCCTTCCTCCTTTCCATTTTCTTGCCCTCCCTCCTTCCTTTCCTTCCTCCTTCCTTCCTTCTTTCCTTTCCTCCCTTCCTTCCTTCCTTCCTCCCTCATTTCTTTCTTTCCTTCCTTCCTTTCTCCCTCCTTTCCTTCCTTCTCCCTCCCTTCCTTCCTTTCCTTCCTTCTTCCTCCCTTCCCTCCTTTCCTTCCTTATTCCTCCTTTCCTTCCTTCTTCCTCCTTTCCTCCCTCCTTTCCTCCCTTCCTTCCTTCCTTCTTCCTCCCTTCCTTCCTTCTTCCTCCCTTCCTTCCTTGACTCGAGGACAACAGGAGGGTTAAACTCATTGGTTGTTGTTTTCAAAGGTCCAACGTGTGCTGGAAATGTAAAGTGGCACTTTAAACTACCTCAACACGCTGCCTCTAAACATCATCTGTCAGCTGATGTACAAACAACTCTAGAGGCTGCTGAGCCGTTATTAAATATCCACCTCCACATAAACACCAGTCAAATAATGGGCAGTGATGTACAGTCAGTGCATGTGTTTGGACAGTTTCTAAAGATGTGTTTTTGTATTCCTAGTTTCCAGGGTCAGTATCATCCAACTATATTTGGTATTTTCAACAGAACAGCATTATACAGCTATATGTCCTTGAGTCCTTAGAATGAATGGCAGCAGTAGTAGTGTATGGTTGCATCTCATTTGGCTTGTTTTGTGTCTCCTCGCTCCTCGGGGTTATCTTGGAATTGATCTAGTAGTCGACCATCGTGAAGGACAGTCCTATACGTTCCTCATGGAGCTAGGATCAAGGAGCATTGAAGTCTGAGTGGATAACACCAGAGCTGATAATCAAACCTCCAAAAACACATCAACAACAACTTTTTTTTGTGTGGTCTGAATTAACAAGCTGATGTGGGTTCAATTGGGTTTGAGTCGCCCCAAAATCCCTACAAGTATAAAAGAAAATAGCAGATTTGCCTCCATGCATCCTTGAAGAAGCCTTTAAGATGGAGTTAATAAGACATGAGGGACGCATGGAGATAATTAAGACATGGAGACTTGTACCATGCCTTGGTAGCTTGATGTTTTAGGTCTCTGCTGAGTCTGACTAATCCCTAGATTTGCTGTATACCAGTAGACAAGGTAAGACCGAAAATCTAGATCTAACTAGCTTTGGGTTCGGTTGGTTCCTCGGAGTCTCTGGAGTACATGTCTACTGCTAATGACCTCTGCAGTGAGTTGCTATGATACTGTCTGTTGTTCATTATTGTGTAGTGTTGCTCACATGCTGCCTTTGGCCTGTTTTTTGAAAAGCGTTAAGGTTTGCATGACAACCCCTCCCATGAAGCTCCCATGAAGCTCCCAGTCCTTTGATGGAAAACCAAAGGGTGCACTGCCTCATAATGTATCTATAGTAGCATTACAGTGCAGGTTTAGTACTGAATAGTATTTGTGAATTGGACAAGCCCTGTGCTGTGAGTGTAGCTAAAATCCCCTCCCTTCTCTCCCTCGGACACAGTACAGTATACCCCAAAATCGCTACAAGTATAAAAGAAAACAACAGATTTTCCTCCATGCATACTTGAGAAGCATCTTCCAGTTTTTAAGAGGGAGACATGGAGATAATTAAGACATGGAGACTTGTACCATGCCTTGGTAGCTTGATGTTTTAGGTCTCTGCTGAGTCTGGCTAATCCCTAGATTTGCTGTATACCAGTAGACAAGGTAAGACCGAAAATCTAGATCTAACTAGCTTTGGGTTCGGTTGGTTCCTCGGAGTCTCAGGAGTACATGTCTACTGCTAATGACCTCTGCAGTGAGTTGCTATGATACTGTCTGTTGTTCATTATTGTGTAGTGTGGCTCACATGCTGCCTTTGGCCTGTTTTTTGAAAAGCGTTAAGGTTTGCATGACAACTCCTCCCATGAAGCCCTCCCATTCTTTCTTCCTCCTTCTTCTTTTCCTCCCTCCTTACTCCTCTCCTTACTTCCTTCTTCTTTTCCTCCCTCCTTACTCCTTTCCTTCCTTCCTTCCGTCCTTCCTATTTCTTGAAATTTTCCTTCGTTCTTGCCCTCCTTCCCTCTTTCTTTGCTCCCTCCTCCTTCCATACTTCTTTCTTCACTTCCTTCCTTCCTTCCTTCCGTCCTTCTTTCCTTCCCTCCTCTTTTCCTCCCTCCTTCCTCCTTTCCTTCATTCCTTCCTTCCTTCCTTCCTTCCATCCTTCCATCCTTCCTTCCTCCCTCTTATTGTGTAGTGTTGCTCACATGCTGCCTTTGGCCTGTTTTTTGAAAAGCGTTAAGGTTTGCATGACAACCCCTCCCATGAAGCTCTCATGAATCTCTCAGTCCCTTAATGGAAAACCAAAGGGTGCACTGCCTCATAATGTATCTATAGTATAGTAGCATTACAGTGCAGGTTTAGTACTGAATAGTATTTGTGAATTGGACAAGCCCTGTGCTGCGAGTGTAGCTAAACCCCCCCCCCCCCTCTCTCTCTCTCTCTCTCTCTCTATCTCTCTCTCTCTCTCTCTTGCACACTCTCTTTCTCTCTTGCACACTCTCTCTCTCTCTTGCACACTCTCTCTCTCTCTCTCTCTCTCTCTCTCTCTCTTGCACACTCTCTCTCTCTCTCTCTCTCTCTCTCTCTGTCTGTGTGTCTCTCTCTCTGTCTGTGTGTGTCTCTCTCTCTGTCTCTCTCTCTCTGTCTCTCTCTCTCTCTCTCTCTCTCTCTGTCTGTGTCTCTCTCTGTCTCTGTCTCGCTCTCTCTCTCTCTCTCTCTCTCTCTCCCTCTCTCTCTCTGTCTCTCTCTCTCTCTCTCTCTCCCATATATACACACTTTTGATGTTGGAATCATTGATTAAATTCGGTTCGGCCTTGTCTGTGCTGCGATGTGAGTATAATTCAGAGAGAGAACTTTTTACCGCTGTACTGCTCTCTCCCTATCTCTCATTCCTCCTTCTCTACCATCTGCCTCTCTCGTCGGTACATTAATATGTGTCTGGATACAAACAATGTGTATTTCATTTACACCTGAAATTACAATTAGCCTCTAGTGCCCTCAAAGTATTCCCTGGACCCCTCGCAAAACAGGAATATGCCTCACTGGCCTGACAACTTCCTGTCGCGGCTAATTATGCAAAATTATTAACCCCCCTGTCGTCCTCCATCTCTTTTGACTGTTCCTTCTTTCCTTCCTTCTTTCCTTCCTTCCTTCCTTCCTCTTTCTTGAATTTTTCCTTCGTTATTCCCCTCCTTCCCTCTTTCTTTGCTCCCTCCTCCTTCCATACTTCTTTCTTCACTTCCTTCCTTCCTTCATTCCTTCCTTCCTTCCTTCCTTCCTCTTTTCCTCTCTCCTTACTCCTTTCCTTTATTACTTCTTTCCTTCCTTCCTTCCTTCCTCTTTTCCTCCCTCCCTCTCTCCCTCCTTCCTCCTTCCTTCCTTCCTCCTTTCCTTCTCTCCTTCTTTCCTTTCCTCCTTCCTTCCTTCCTTCCAACAGCAAGAGGGTTAATCTTACGTGTCTTGTATGTATAATCTCAGAGGCACCGGAGAGCTGTAGTGCTGCATGGACCATTTATTTCACTTCAAAGCTTCGACTCGGCCAATTAGCATAACGCAGGAATCAGCTGACGATGCGCATCTCGGTGTTGTGACTGGTAAGCGAGATAGCAGGCGTTGTTGTCCCCCCCCCTCGCATGTCTGAATCGCTTTATCATTACAGGAGAACAGAGTCCATGACAAATCAAGTGGTGTTGCATCTGAAAGCACCCCATCTGTTTTGACTGTTCCTTCTTTCCTCTCTTCCTTCTTTTCCTTCCTTCGTCCCTCCTTTCCTTCCTTCCTTCCTTCCTTCATCCTTCCTTTCTCCCTTCCTTCCTTCCTCCCTCCCTTCCTTCCTATTTTTCCTTCAATCCTCCCTTCCATCCTTCCCTCCTTCTTCCCTCCTTTCATTCCCTCCTTCCTTCCTTCCCTCCTTCTTCCCTCCTTTCCCTCCTTCTTCCCTCTTTTCCTTCCTTCTTCCCTCCTTTCCATCCATCCTTCCTTCCTCCCTCCGATCCATCCTTCCTTCCTCCCTCCCTTCCTTCCTATCTTCCTTCAATCCTCCCTTCCTTCCTTAGTATCCAGTATTCACCTCTACTTTTAGCTCTGATTGACCCTCCACCAGCTCCTCATTAGCTGCTACATTAAAAGCTTCACTATGTTATGCTAACTTTGTCTGTAGCAGTTTAGCATAAAGTTGGTGATAAATGATTTAATGATATAATATTGTTCATTGCAGTTTTTCAGCTAGCTGTTCCATACATACATATTAGTTATGGACAAGCTGTTTGCATTCAGTATTCTGCACCACTGACATTATATAAAATTAATGTTAACTTTAATCCCATAGAACAGATCAAGTGGCGTTGCATCGGAAAGCACATTTCAGTTTTTGGAATTTATAAGTAAATAATATTGTGATGATCTTCTAAAGGTGGTTTAGTCCAGTTTCAGTCAGATTATGATTTTAAGACTGTGTTTTGATGTGTTTATTCTAGTGTATCTTAAGATTCAGACTGAACTGCACATTGATCTGTGTTTCTTGGGTTTCACAGTATCTATTGGAATTATTGAACAAGTAAATAACTTTATATATATAAACAAATATTTGGTGCCAAGTTTCTGTTTCTTGACAGTTTTCAGGATTAAACATTGAGATTCAATACACAACTACAGTAAGATATAATTCTCAAGACTTGATTCAGATCAGTGTGTTTTTAAAGTAGTTTTAAAAGCAGCATCAGGTTTGTTAAAATGTAAATGTTTTATTATAAATGTATTTTTATTGGTTTTATATCATTTGAAATATTTGTACCATTTTTCAAGAATGATACATATTCAGTATTTTCAGTGTATTGAAGTGGACTTATACAATTAATTACTTCCATATTTAAAATAATGTAAATGTTTCCTGATCTCCATGGTTACCCAGATTAAATGTAATATTTAGAACAATTGTATTCCATTACCTTTATTTAATATAACAGTTATAATGTAAGATCATGCCAAACTAGTTGATATGGTGTTTTATTGAGAATTTAGTGTTTTTATGGTTACACCACTTAGACATTATAATCCTCTAATATATTCTCTCAAAATGAATAAAGAGAAGATATTTGATGCTGGGTCCACAAAAAAAGAACATATGCAAATTATCCATATGTTTATTTTCACATTTTAACTCCTTTAAAATATGACTAAACCACATGGACACAAAAAGAAAAAATCCTCATTGCTCATATTTGGCAGCTTTCAACGGCATGCTGGCTTGATTTAGAGGGAGAAATGCCACAGTTTGACTCTAACCGGTGTCGTTTAATTTGGCATAAAAAAAAGTGTGACTTCAGATGGAGGCACTGATCCAAGTATCAGTTGGTCAAGCAGCTGTGCGATGAGCTCATACTGAAGGTTTAAAACACTGAACTGTGATAGACTGGATGGAAATGTCTCTGTCCAGTGATCTTTGAATCCCAGTTTCTCCTAATGAATTCTCCTTCTCTTTGAAAGTCTTGAGAATTATAGGGAGGGAGGGAAGGAAGGAGGGAGGAGGGAGGAAGGAAAGAAGGGAAGGGAAGGAGAAGGAAGGAAAGGAGGAAGAAGGAAGGAAAGGAGGGAAGGGAGGGAGAAGGACGGAAAGGGGGGAGGAAAGGAAGAAGGAAGGAAAGGAGGGAGGAAGGAAAGGAAGAAGAAGGAAGGAAAGGAGGAAGAAGGAAGGAAGGGAGGAAGAAGGAAGGGAAGGGAGGGAGGGAGAAGGACAGAAAGGGGGGGAAGTCAACTTCCTGTTGACAACAAACAAAACAAAAAGATTAGTGGTACACGATTAAATGAAATTCTTTTTTAAAGCATGTTTTCTGTGTGTATGCTTGGAAATGTACAGTTTTGGGTAGTAGAGAGATGTATCCCCCCCCCCACACACACCCCCCCCCCCCCCCCCCCCACACTCCCCCCCCCCCACACTGAATACTGGAGCAGTTACCTCTGTCATGATAAAATATGAAGACCTACGGGGAATCTAGATGAAATGTTTTCTTCTAAAATGAGATGTCCAACATTTTGAAAAATGAGACTCACGAGTGATTGATGGCGTGAAATTATAACAAATTATGCAGGAAACTCAGCTCGCTCGCCCCCCCCCCCCCCTCTCTCTCTCTCTCT